>NC_134458.1:148426042-148729044 GCF_047948215.1 Lycorma delicatula
AGCACAGGAAATAACATTAGAAAAGTGTGTTTAGAAGAACATAACATACTTTCTAACTTTATATTCATGTACTACAATAGTATGAGGCTGAACTAGCTATAAAGTTAACTATGCCCTGTTTACATAATCCCTTATCTACACTTTACCAAACCAAAATCCAACCTCCCCCAGTTTACTTGTCAACAATGAATTTAATCATTCATTTAATAATAATAATAAAAGAAAATATTGAATAAAATCTTTATATTTTGAAATTTTTAATTAGTTTTTCATTTAATTATATCACATTTACTCGATTAATTTTCGAAAAGTAATTTACATATCCTAGTATTTAACCTATTTCAGATTTAAAAAAAATTATATAATGATTTTTAATCGTTTTATGTTAATACTTTTAAGTTTAAATGATTTAAACTGTAATTATTTATAAACAAAATTATGCTGGCTGGGAGTTAGCAATAAAAAAAGTATCGTTAATAGGCCATATTTATCTCTTTACTAAACATTCCGTCTTACACAATAAAAAATCTAAGTATTTAAATTAATAAATAAATATAAATTAAGTTCTAAAACTCTATAGTAACATAATTCTATATTTTTATTTATAGTGAAAATAAAATCGTGTATTCCTTAGTTTTAATAAAAGAGCTTTTCAGGGACCAAAATAAGAAAAATATCCTGAGTTAAAATAAAAGAATTTGTAACCTAAATACGCAAAAAAAATCGGGGTGTCCCTGTTAGAGGCATTGGAATAAAGACCGAGTCCCGGCTCCCGGAGTGGTGACCCACGGACGGCGTAGCCGGGCCTGGTGGATCCTACTACTCTGGGGGTTTGAGGCGGACACAAAGTGAGATCCGACCGGCGGGCCGAGACGTGGAGGCCCGTTAGAGTAAAGGACACTCCCCTGGGCTGTGTGTAATTTTTAACTACAGGATCCGGCCCGGGGGAGAAGAAAAAAATAAATAGCTAAATAATAGTTATCACATCATCTATAAAAAATATATTTTTATGCTGATCGTTAGAAATAGATAGATATCTAAATTTTTTTTAATCAACAATTTAAAGGAGATAACAATAGTTTATGAACAAAGTAACATTTTGTGGAAGATAATCATTTCTTTGTTCAATACCACCAAGAAATTGCTTAGATAAACTGAACTTCTTTATAAGTTATATAATTCAAATTAACAAGATAAATCTTAGAGTAATTTGTAAAGAATTAGTAAAGCTGAACTAAATAAAACCTTTCTTTTCTCGTTTTCCAAATCCTAAAAAAATTGATGTGGACACCACACGACTTCCTTGTACACTTATTAAATTACATATACGAGGTTTGTTCAAAAAGAGACCAAACATTTTTGATCACGCGCCAAGGGAGATATTTAGTGACGTGCGGTTGGCAGCATTGTGTTCCGCATAACCTCTGTAACCACATGTTCTTGGATTGTTGATATCTCGTTTGGTTTTCGTGTTATTGTTATTTGAGTGGAACATGTTTAAATGTTAGTAGTGATTTTTGTAATGTGCGTTTTTCAAGAGCAACGACACAACGTAAAATTATGGGTTAAAATTGGGAAAACTTTCACAAAAATTTTTCAAGTTTTAAAAAAATGTTACGGAGATGATGCTATGGGCCGTACGCAATGGTGCGAGTGGTTTTCCAGATGTAAAAGTGATTGTCAGTCAATTGAAGATGACTCTCGATAATTTTAATAATTTACAAATCATTCTAATTATAAATGAAAATAATTTTTCTTATACAAATATTAAAGAAACAAAAAAAACCGTTATTTGAATTCAAATGTCAACGATAATTAATAAAATAATTTTCAACAATTACTTTAAATTGAATACAGTTCAAAAATGTACAACATATCATTGAATTTAAAGTTCTGTCAAATAATTAAATAAAATCATTTTTTTTTAAATAAATATACAATTTTTAGAAGATTTTGCTAGGAAAATTAAAAAATAATACGATTTTAAATTATAATTTTCAATTAATATTAAATAACCAGATATAATATACATGGTTATTACCAACATAACATTCAATTATTCTAAATGTTGATTGTAGTCACAAAGGGAGGTGCAAAACTAGATGTTACAACAGTCCTAAATACAAAATTTCAGTATTCTACGGCTAATAATTTTTATGTAAAAGATAAAACAAGATACTATGGAAATAAAATTATTCTAATATGCAATATACTAAGATCATGCTTAATGTTAAAAAAAAATTGTTTTTCGTAAGCAAATTATTTCTAATTCTGAAACAAATTAACTATGGTGACATTTTTCTATAAAACGCTAAATCAGTATAAGGCACCTATCATCCATATTACAGTGGCTAGGAAATGGAAGGCACGGGCTTCTGGACACCGAATAAAACTATATTGCGTGTGTGAATAGCACTGTTTACGTGTCTTCATTATAAAATACTAACACGCAATATTCAATTATACTCAAGAAAAATGGATCTAAAAATTTTCTTAGCATTTTATATTAGTTTACATATTAATTTTATTTCAAGTAGATATGTGGTTTAAGTGAGAACGTGTCGGATCGTAACCATGCACACATCGGTTCGAATCCTACTTCATATACATATATTTTTTTTAACTTTTTTTTTAAATTTAAATATATTGATTTATTAACTTCTCATTGTAAAAATGTTTGAATTAAAATGAAAAGTACATCAAATTTTATTTCACTAATAACTTCTGGAATTTTTCATATTTTTTTTTTTGTGTTGTTATAGAATTGTTAACTTTTTTTTTACAATCAGAGTTAGTAATTAATAAAACAATATATTTAAATTTAAAAAAAAAATGTTAAAAAAGAGATAAAGCCTAATTCGAACCGATGTGCCTTCTCCTTGTTATTTCCAAATATTTCATTAATTAAAATTTCATTTGGCTGTAACTCTTTCTTTCTTTTTCCTGTTTAGCGTCCGGTAACTCCGTTTAGATAATTCTTCAGAGGATGAATGAGAATGATATGTATGAGTGTAAATGAAGTGTAGTCTTGTACATTCTCAGTTCGACCGTTCCTGAGATGTGTGGTTGATTGAAACCCAACCACCAAAGAACACCGGTATCCACGATCTAGTATTCAAATCAGTGTAAAAATAACTGGCTTTACTAGGACTTGAACGCTGTAACTCTCGACTTCCAAATCAGCTGATTTGGGAAGACGCGTTCACCACTAGACCAACCCGGTGGGTTTGGCTGTAACTCTGGAACCAATGAAAGTACCACTTATGATATATATCGTTGAAAGGCTCTCAGTGAGGGCTTATCGCTGCAGTTAAGAAAAAGTTCAAAAACCAGATTTTTTTTGAATTTTTGGTTTTTTTGGACACTTTTGGTTCAACTGATTGCAATCAAAAGGGGAAGTGCACCACTTGACGTTACAACAGTCCAAAATTCAAAATTTCAACATCCTATAGCTAATCGTTTTTGAGTTATGCGAATCGGACTTCATCTCCTTTTTTTAAACTTTTTTTTTTAATTTAAATATATTGATTTATTTATTAGTAATTATTATAATTATCAACCTCTCATTATAAACAAATTTTTATGATGAATAAAATTAATTCAATAACAAAAAAAAGACAAAATATCAAGTGGTTTTTAATGAAATAAAATTTTATGCACCTTTTCAATTTAAAAAAAAATGTGAAAATGTAATTTAATAGGCGTACAAGAAAGTCATGTGTTGTCCATATCATATTTTTTTTAAACTTCCTTTACTGTAAAAAGTAAATCTAACATAACATTTCGAAACAGAGCAGATTAGTTTAAATAAGTTTCAGTGTAGTCGATCTGTAAAATTTTATAAAACATTTTTAGAATTAAAAAATAATTCTTATACCGAGAATAAATGAAATAAAATTATCAAATGATTAATTTCTAACTGCAATGTTCTTCAAAATTTTTTTATGAGAAAAAATTGTGTTGTCAAGCTGCTTACTATTTGATTTTTTTTTTTTTTTAACTAGATATCTTTTATTATAGAAGCAATTTTTATGTTACAATGTTAAACATATATACATGTTAATGTTTTTAGGTAACGTATTAGCCCGTCGAGCAATAGATTGCAAAATTTTGGATTATTTTAATATCACCCGATATGACCATTATATTACCAATTTTATAACCATTTATATTTATTAATTTTATAAATATAATTTAACCAAACTTAACCTACGCTCGCTAACCTTGTCTAATTAACACAGTAATGTTTTGAGTATTTAAATTATAAATTCAGTAATTATTGCAATTATTTATTATTTAAATAATCAAAACATTACCGTTAATTAGTGGAGGTTAGCGAACGAAGCGAGCGTAGCTTAAGTTTGGTTAAATTATATCTATAATTAAAAGCAATAATGCTTATATTTTTAATATGTAAAATATGTTAATGATACCGTAACTTTGAAGTATTTTTTAAGTTTCGAGATCATTATGGTAATACGTAAGTACATGTTTTTATAGTAAAAGTATGTATATATATATATATATATATATATATATATATATATATATATATATATATATATATATGTATGTATATATGTGTGTGTGTGTGTGTGTGTGTGTGTGTGTATGTGTGGACAGTGAATAGTTAAATATTATAAACTTAATTACTTTCACAACCAGTTTAAAAAAAAATATCTGCATGTTGCGTGACTTTTCCGGCTATTAATAACAAAACTTATAACAAATATATATATATATATTAGAGGTGGGGAATAAATTATAAGAAAACCCTTTCTAAAAATATGCGTATATTTGTTAAGCTTAGCAAAACAAATTTGCTTCAATAAAGTTTTCTCTAAATTTAACACCCTCCTTCAATAAGGCTAAACCAAGATAAAATAATTGTTCAAAAACATTTCTGCATTTTAGGTCCGTGATCTACAATTTAAAAAAACCGTTGACATTCTTTATAATTCCATTGTATGAAATAAAACTTTTAAAAACTTTTGAAAAATATTTAAACAAAAGAGAGATAGAGAGAAAGAACAAAAACATATACTTCAGTTTTAAGAGGTTGCCTTGCAACTTGAGGGGTTGATTTAAAAAAAAAAAAAAAAAAGTTTTATTTATATATGTGTTGTAGGTAATAAATTTGCTTTAATAAAATTTCCACTAAAATGCCTCTGAAGAAAATCAAAATTATTTTTTTTGAAATTTAAAAAAAATAATCAATACGATCAATGTTCTACACATAGAAATATTTGAGTAAAATTTAAAGAAAATCGGTTTGGTCAATCCTGATATACAGCCAAAAGCAGTGTGAAACATACACGTACAAACATGTTTTTTTTTATCTATATGAACTACTTAGACTATAAAACGTAAACATTTGAAATAAAACCCGGATACTCCATTTTTGACATGATCACCATACTTCCCCCTTTAATATAGTTATTCTACTAAATATATTCCTAATAATATATCCAATATATATTTTATTTTTTTGGTTTTAATTAAGTTATGGGACTTAACAACTATAATCCCCCATCCATATTAAGAGATATACAGATTAAATATAACATATTCATAACCTACTAATGATGAATGTGTCACTTAAAATAATCAAGCCTTTATTTTATTATAAGATTTTAATAACCATAAGAAGTCATAGTAAAAAATAAAAGTAGAAATTAATACACATAAACTTACATCTTTTCCAAAAAAATTTCTTTAAAATAAGAAAAATACAGTGACAAATAAAATAAAAATATGAAGGCTAGATACTTTCAAGAAAATGTATTTATTATTAAAAAATAATATACAGACGTAATTCAGGTCACCTATGCTTTATAAGAGTGTAAATTAATCTTAAATTTAATGATCTAACGATGAAAAGCATTGTTATGTGTTTTCAAGTTAAGTTATTCATTTTATGTTACTAAACAAAATGGATATATAAAGTCTTTTTTTTGTAAATTACTAGATAACTAAAAAAAGATAGGTACAAGTTTTGTAACTAGTTAAAGGAAAGTATGTCAGGGTAACACAGAAGTTAAATGCATGACTTTCCTTGTTGTATAGACAGATTGAGACTTAGTGATAACAGTTTATTACAATGGTATCGGTCCTACGGTTCTCTCTTCTGGCTAAAATTTATTGTTGAACTTTAATTAACGATAAATACTGATTTAAAAACTTGGAATTTTTTATTATAGGTTCTGATCAACTGTAGCAAAAATATATCCATATTAAAAATTAAAATATATATATATATATGTGTGTGTGTGTGTGTGTGTGTGTATAAATGTTGGGGAAATATCAGTACAGAAATAATCGTACTTGGTAAAACACAAAACCAAAAAACACCGAAATAAAACAATAAACCATGAAGGCCGTAAAGTAAAGGTCAAAACTCATTAAACCACTATTTTTCAATCAAAGCTTACAGATTTATAAAAGCTATGAATTCACAACAAGGGACACTACTTCCTATTGATTGAGACGTCCGGTAATAAACAACGTCTAATAATATTTCATTAAATTAAAACAACAAAATAATAATAGATTTAATAAGTTACACGTCATACACAATTCATTAAAATAAAAACATCAATATAATTTATTATCTCCCTGGAAAAAAAAGTTCATGCTTACATTTACCATAAATATATCGTGGGCGTATAAACAAGCATTTGATTATATGACAACTCTTTTTAAATGAAAATAGAAATATATTTTATTAGAAATATTCAGATTACCGAAGTAAAAAAAAAATAATAATAACAACAGATTCAAAGAACAGAATAAGTAAATAAATAATACGAAAGACGTGGATTATTACCACAAGATATGTTTTCAAAAAAATAAATAAATAAAAATCAAAATAAAATGTTAAATAAATAATGATAATAAATAAATCCGAGTATTATATTTCAAAAAGACATTTTAACTCATTCTATTTCAAAGTAGCCAAAGTAAATGGTACAATAAATCAAAGCACGAAAGTAAAACTCAATAAAATAGAGGCAGAAAGTGAACTCCAAACACGCCATCGTTGCATGACAAGAAGCTGTGTAAGCAATCGCATACCCTTGGGTTAGCTCACCTCCTCCCATGATATTTTCCCTTATGTATACAAAATAAATAAGTACGAAAACAACAACTGCCAATAAAATGAAATTGTTGAAATTAATAACAACAATAATCATAATAATAAATGACATCCCTGAAATTTGTTTATTACAAAATTGCGATTCTAATTTAAAACAAACAACCGATTATAATTTAACTAGATATTACATCATGTACATTATTATTTCCATCAATTTTTACCTCACCATCTGTAGATATTAGGGAATCAACAAGGCATATTTTATTATAAGAACAATCGTTTGAATAGATACAAAATTAATCTGATTAATTCTTATTAAGATTATTCAATGATCTCAGAAATTGTATTCGATTCAGTGTTTGCTTACAGTGATATGTTATTGCCGATAACAATTAACATCATTACATAGGTAAAATGTAACAGGTTCATTAATCTATAACTTGAACAAAGTTTACATGATATGATGCACTAATTATGTTACAAAATTTTCATTTATCATGTGGACTTTAAAAGGTTGTCATCCAATAAAAGTAAAACTGACATAATAATTGGTACAAAATTAATTAATTTATTATAATTAATCTGGTAATATAATTACCAATAGATTCCTAGTAAAATTTTCTATTAAAATTAGGTTATTGAAATTCATTTGAAAAAATAAGTTTTTTTTCATAAAAAAAACTTTTCATTTTCAGCTAATAAACAACTACTTCTTAACACTAATACTTCTCAAACAGTTGTGGAATGAAAAATTAAAATGGCCGCTATTTTGAAATTTATAAAAACAATATTTTCATATTTATTCATTTTGTAGAGTATATTACTTTAAATATATATATAAAATTGTATTAAAACAGTTCAATCCGTTGTATAAATACACAACGTTATATTTTTTTAAATGCGTTTCTATTTAAAAAATAAATAAAATGACGGACAGATGGGTAAACGCAAAGTTGGATCCCTGGATCTCCTCGTTCGGAAGAGTAAGAAAATGTACAGAGGAGGAGGTAAGACGGATACAGAGATATCACTTGTCTGCAAGTGGTAGGGGATGGAATCAGCCGACCGAAGGAAAGATGGATCCACAGAATAATGCCGAACTTCCAGAGATGGCTAGCCCGCAATCAAAAGGAACTGAGGTACTGAGGTACGAGGTGACCCAGTTCCTTACCGGTCACGGGTGTTTTAAGGCAAACCTGTGTGAGCGAACGCTGAGACCCTCTGCGGGTTATGTTTATTGCGGAGAGCAAGATACCCTAAAACACACAGTGTGTTTGCGCGAGCGGTTCCTGCAGCATAGGGAAACATACTGGAGAGAATTCTGCGTGCTTATCTCAGAGAATGTCATTGGGACTTCACTGTAGGATGCAGAGATTTCCACGATGATGTTGATTAAGATTAAACAGACAAGGATTGCGGAAGAAGTAGTTCAGGAATGAGGAATTGCTCCTGAATCTGAATCTCCCTTGGATAATGTTTATATTAAGGCAGGTCCAACACCAAGGTAGAAGTAAAAAAAAAAAAACCACTTCTTTTTTACACCGTTCTTCTACTATAAGGAACACCCTAATAAAATAATGGAAAGTTCATTTTTTATACACTCTGTATATCGACTGAATTCCAAACATTTCAGAATGAGGTAAACAAGAGTTTACCTCAGATACTAGTCAAATTAAACATTTTTACTTCCTTGTAAGAAAAAAAGGAAGTATTGTGATCGCGAAAATTTTCGGAAATTCATTCTGACCCTCTCTGAAACCATTATGATTACTTTCGGCGTGACGTCTGTATTTCGCATAAGTCAAAAACGATTAGCCGTAGAATGTTGAATTTTGTATTTAGGACTGTTGTAACATCTAGTTGTGCACCTCCCATTTTGATCGATATCGACTGGGACAAAATGTATATACAGTCAGACCTCTAAATATAGCGGGGTTTCAATTTTGAAAAGTTTAGATTTTGGACTTTTTCTTAACTGCAGTAATAAGCCCTCGTCGAGAGCTTTACAACCATATATCATAAGTGGTACTTATTTTCATTGGTTCCAGAGTTATAGCCAAATAAAATTTTAATTATTGAAATATTTGGATCTTACAAGGGGAAGGCACAACCATATATCATAAGTGGTACTTATTTTCATTGGTTCCAGAGTTATAGCCAAATAAAATTTTAATTATTGAAATATTTGGATCTTACAAGGGGAAGGCACAACGCTTCAAATCAGACTTCATTTCCTTTTTTTTTTATTTAAATATATTGATTTATTAATTAACCTCTGATTTAAAATATATATATATATATATATCAGAAGTTATTAATGAAATAAGATTTTATGTACTTTTCATTAAAAAAAAAATATGTATACATAAGATTTTTAAGATAAAATGAACAATCTTCTTTATTTTTAAAGAAAACCAAAATAATCTTATAGTATAATATAAACAAAAAACTAAGATGTATTATTAAAGCAATTTAATAGCTCGTAGTAGAACCGTAACCAGTAGACGGCACTTGAATTTTAAAAAAAATTCAGGATTAATAAATATCTAAAATAATCAATTTCAATAGGTTACTAATTATGTAAATTCTAAATTTATTAGATTGATAAAATATACTGAAAAAAATATAAATAGATAAGTAAAGAGTACATAAATAATTACAATAATTTACCGATCATTTTGTTTCAACGCGTACAAATTATAACAGATATATGCAAATGAATTAAAATATATATATAACATCGAAGTTAACTACAACGAAGTTTTAATGATCTCATTAAAGCTATCAACTTATACTATTATAAACAAACGATTAAAATCATATATAGTCACGTAAATACGTATAAAAAAGGAAAAAATGTAAATAAAACTGTGTGGAAATGTATATCCATCAAATTATAATAATGTTGAGACTATCCAGTACCCAACGGCGCCACAACAGTTCTTGAAAACTCACATTGCCATACATTTTTAATCAATAACACATAGTTTTACGCTGAAAAAATGTTTTTAATTCTAAATACAGGTTTTGTTATTAATTATCATCAGATATTAATATCTCTACCGTTTTCATAAATATTGCGATTCTTCAGCATCCAAAATACTTTCAAAAAATAATATTAATATTCCAATATACATTAATACAGTCCTATGAACATTTTAACGGGTACTAAATATGTCAACAAAATAAGAAATAAGAAAAAACAAAGATTTATATAAGAGTTTTTTATTTTTATTTTTTATGAAAGACCGGGCATCATCGGCTACGGTCATTTGCCCGGTGGAAATTGGTAGCGAATGTAAAGATGCCGGAGCTGACCGGCATTCGAACCAGTGATCTCCGCACAAAATGCCGAGACGCTACCTACTCAGCCACGGAGGTGGCAGTTTAAATTTACTCACTTTAAATCAGTATAATCCGAAGAACAAAGGAATTCTAAATCCAAATCTAAAAAATCCTGATTTTAACATTAATATTTGGAAAACAAAACACAATGCATGTGTGGGAAAATAAGAAATTTGATCTCAGATAAATGAATGATTTGAAAGAATCAATTCTTTTTTAAGGTAAACTGCAACATTTAACTGTTGTAAACACACAAATTGTTTTTAAAAATTGTTTAATGTATTATCTTCATTATTAATCCCCATGTTTCCCATAATGAAAATACATTTTCTAATAAATTTACAATATATAATTTATTTCCAATAAATCCACCGGGTTGGTCTAGTGGTAAACTCATCGTCGTAAATCAGCTGATTTCGAAGTCGACGTTCTCAGGTTCAAATCCTAATAGAGGTAGTAATTACTTTTATTCGGATTTGAATATTATATCGTGAATACTCGGTGTTCTTTGGTGGTTGGTTTTCAATTAATCACACGTCTCAGGAATGGTCGGCCTGAGTTTGTTAAAGACTTTCGCTAATGACTTTAATGTACATGCGATTATATATAAAAGTATTAAAAAAAGTTTACAATTTAATCCATTAATGACAACAATTCCGATGGAATTAGGAAATGAAAACTAAATATCAGAATCTAATTTAACTAATATTACTGATATAGTTTCTTATTATCAGCCAATCTATGTTTCAGGTATGACTAGGACCTGAAACCTATATCATACCACTTAAAGGTGGTTTGTTATAAATTACATTAAAAAAAATCAACAGTTATAAAATACAACTCTGAGGAACTTCTCAGACAGATAAAAAAGGATTCCTTAACACCTATATGAAGAAATCTAATAAAAAAAACATAATTTTTTTTTGTTTTCAATCATTTATTTGACTGGTTTGATGCAGCTCTCAAAGATTCCCTATCTAGTGCCAGTCGTTTCATTTCTGTATACTCCCTACGTCCTACATCCCAAAAAAACATAAAAAACACCAATATAAAATAAACATACATGTCAAATTTAATTTATTTTATACATGAAAATCTTTTTATAGTACTGATTTATATATTAAAAAAATAAATATACATATATACACAAACAAATGTGTTCCGGTACAAATTACAAGCTACTTCATAAATAATGACATGCTCGTTAGAAATATACATAAATACACTTGTAATAATAAATGTATAAATATTACTTATGCATGTACGTAATCATGCAAAGTAATTCTTTTATATTTATCATTATTATGTACTTCCATTATATAAATAAAATATGCAAACAGTATTACCATTTTATTATTTTTATTAATAATCTGTCTTTTTTTAAATTTATATTAATTTAAATAAAACTTTAAAAAGATATATGTACAATATATAAATGTATTTTAATTATAATAGTTCTCTTGTTTGCATTTTATTTAATAAAAAGAAATAGATGAATTATAAGTAACTTTATAAAAATAAAATTGCTTAAACATATCTTATGTTAACATATAATACCATATATTACGACAACCCTAAGACTTTCTATATTATGTTTTAAATGAAATATAGTATCAATTATGGAACTTTCTAAAGCGGAAACATTCATTTACTTGACTTGTGAACCGGTTTTCAAGTTTTATCTTTATCACTCTCTCATTCCCTCTCACTCTTTCACACAAACACACACACACACACAACAATCCATTTTGATAATATCTTAACAAAGTAAAGGAAGATGAAAAATCTTTTATTTTTTTAAACTAAACATTTTACTTTTATAACATTTTATATAAAATAATAATTCTCATCTTTATGACGTGTAAAACATGTTTTTTAATAATAATAATAATAAAATATTAATTTATACATTATTATCAGTAACAAACTACTATATATGTACTAGGGTTCCCCCGGTCACGGCTTCGCCCGCAATATTTTTTTAATAGCAAACTTATTTATTTATTTACTTACTTATAAAAAAAAACCATTATACAAGAATATTGTTTTTATATTTTATTAAATCCATATCCTGATAAAAGCAGTAGTTTTTGTTTGGCTGGACAAGGCTTTCTTCAGTCGCCCTTCCCGTGTATCCAAAGAGCTCTACTCCTTGGACTCCGCTGTGATCATTAAAGTCACGCTTCTGACAATAATAATGATAAATAAAAATTAAAGCCTGTTCAATTTATAAAAATATATCAGGGTATTGTAATTTCTTCAGAGCAAAGTTTGATCAATACAGGAACCGAAATTGAGTGATCTAAGAATGCGGGTTTCAAAACAGTCAGCTTCCGTCTTAAAAATATTAGTCATAACTGTTTACCGGTACTTCATACGGATAAATTATTTTGCCTGGTTCATAAGTTACCCAGAAAATACGGGTATAAGAAGTTACCGCACTTAGTTTCCCATTTTCTTTAAACTTTAGGAACCTAAGAAACCGGATGGAAATTTTCCGGATGTTCGTATGTACGTTTGTGTGTTCCGTTTTTCACTCCTTATATCTCCAGAACTACTGGACCGATTTTGACCAACCTTGGCCAGATTATTTCTATATATGGGGAATTGACGCCATTAAATTTTCAACTTAAAAGGTCAAAGGTGTGAGGCTGTACAGCAAGGTCAGCTCAGTATCTCAAATTCGCATAATTAAGTTCTATTTTTCTTATATTTGTTATCGATTAAAAGATAATATTTCAAAAAACGTTTTGCAAAATCGTATACCCCCACCCCAAAAAATGCATACTTGTGGGTATAGTACGTCATCAGTACCCGCTCTCACCAAAAGGTGCGCTATTGCAGCACTGACGTACAGGTGCCAAAGTTGCCTGCTATGTGGCGTCACAGGTGATCGGTAGAATTAAATAAATTTACAATATTTAAAGTGTAGAAAGCATTTAAAGAGACCGCTATTACCGTCACACCCGCGCGAATGAAATACGGTGTGCGCGTGCGCGCTTTAGTTAGAATCATTAGAATAAAATAAATATTTTTAATTATGTGTGTAAGCCGTGCATAAAAAAAACGGGAAAAGTCCTACAACTGTTGTCAGCTTTTTTTATTACTTTAATTTTATATTTTTTAGTCAAATAACCAGAGGTGGGTACAGCCAGTCGTGTTGCATATACAGTAACAATGGCTATGTCGGATGAGCCGCCACAACGTACATCGTCCCACCCCCTTAAAAAAATCGAAATTCAAAAAAATCCGAAAATGGCTTTTAGATGAAAATTACACACACCAAAATTAAAGTTGATATCTTCATTTGTTACCAAGTTATTAAAAATAATAATCGAGTTTAAAAAAAATCAAAATTCAGTTTTACCTTTAAACTCGGAATTCCCCAAAAAATACTAAATATTTACATGAAGATGACACACAATACAAATCAAGTTGATATCTTCATTTGTTACTGAGAAATTAAAAAAAAATAGTAAATTTCATTGTTATTTCGTTTTTACCCTTTAAACTCGGAATTTAAAAATTCCTTTCTTAGTGTGCACTAACACAGGCACACTAACACCGTAAGAAAACATGTATACAAATTTTCATTAATTTACTTTCACTAGTTTTTGCTGGACGTTGATGAATTAGTAAGTAAGGATAAGTTGCTTTATAGTTACAATATTGAATAAAAATTACAGTCACGTTTATTTTTTTAACAACTTGATTGCCATAAGACCCATATGGGATCTCACCTACTGTTAGTAATAGCTACAAGAACAAAATATAATTGTTCTCAATTGGCCACCACGTGTTCGGCAAATAGTAACTCGATATTTTACGTACTCGTTTTTACTACCTTAAGAAAATAATATAATTGATCTTTATAACTCTAGGATGTGAGACACAAAAAAGCATCTCATGGCGCATATTTTTTCTTACTGTATTTATTCTATATAATAATAGGATGCATTCAAAGCGCATAAAATAGGATACAAATTGCAGATTTTTATATTTTTTGGTAAATTAAACTTAATCATATGGTTTCTAACTTTTTTGTTTTTTTTTTAACCTCCGGGACTACCATTAGGTATTGCTTCAGAGGATGAAATGAATGATTTGTAGCGTATGTGAAAATTCCATGCCTGACTGGGAATTGAACCCGGGACCTCCGGATGAAAGGCCGAGACGCTACCACTCGCGCCACAAAATATGGTTTCTGACTTAAGATTGGTAACAGCTGCTATGAAATGCTAGCTGGTTGGTTGCTATGGGACTGATTTATATTTATGTTTGCTCCGATTCTGGTTAGATGATATATGCTTAATTTTTACAAATAAATAAACTACTTGCATAAAAAACAGTAAGCTTTATACATTAATAATTATTTACAGAAAAAAATGTTATAAAAATGTAATTTTTTTATAAAATTAAAAAACTACTTAAAGTCAAAAATATATAAGAAATTAAAGATACGTGAAAAATATAAAATGAATTAAAATAAACATTTTAATAATTTCTATGAACTTATAATTAAAACTGAAAGAAAAACGTACATTTTAAAAATTTATTCACCATAAAAAGACGGTTGAATATACTGAACACTTCCAGTATGTACTCCTTTCTTTCTTTCTTTTTCCTGTTTAGCCTCCGGTAACTACCGTTTAGATAATTCTTCAGAGGATGAATGAGGATGATATGTATGAGTGTAAATGAAGTGTAGTCTTGTACATTCTCAGTTCGACCGTTCCTGAGATGTGTGGTTAATTGAAACCCAACCACCAAAGAATACCGGTATCTACGATCTAGTATTCAAAATCGGGGAAATATAACTGGCTTTACTAGGACTTAAACGCTGGAACTCTCGACTTCCAAATCAGCTGATTTGGGAAGACGCGTTAACCACTAGACCAACCCGGTGGGTTAGGAGTATGCACTCCTGGAAGTCACTAAGCATACTTTCTTTCAAATTTGATTGAACTTATTTGCAATATGCAAAACAAAGACCGTTTTAGCCTATAATTCATTTAGCCTTAATAAAAACTCAAATTTAAGCATTAGAACTAGATATTTAGTTCTTAAAGATTATAAAATTATTAACTACATCAAAAGTTAACGTAATAGTTCGTTAGCATATTATTTTTTAACTTAAAATGTGGCGAACACGTATCATAGGTAGTAATACACACAAAATGAGATGCTATACAGTGTCATCGAGTCCTTTAAAATTAACTGTACATGAGATTCCAAATGGGAATGTAAATGTGCAAGAATAAAGTAGAAAATTCAGAAGCAAAAATAATCAAAATCTCAGTTTTTATTTAAGTTCATGACTCAAATTTTCCTCCAAACGACAGTTTTAGACATTGCCCATTTTCAAACCGAACCACAAAAATATTTTTAATATTTCTATATTAAAAATATAAGGCATATTTACCATTTCAGTGGCTGATATAAAATCAGTAGCTGGTTTTAATCGGAAATATCCATGTTCCTACGTTCTGACGAAGCAGAGAGCTCTGTAAAGGTGCTAAAAATAAAAAAATAGCAATAAATAAAAATTAACAGTCGTAAATAAGTACTTTATAACGGCTCAATAATACCTCAATATTGTTAATGCAGTAAAGTATTGTTTCTGATTAATATATATTAATCTTAATATATATTAACATAGATCTTTCCAATCCTCTTAATCTTCTGGCCCCATTTTTATTTATTAATGAAGGATTTTCTAAACCTAAAAATCTTCATCAAAATGTAAACAAGAGAAATAAAAAAAAATCTTAAATATTTCTACATAAAAGAAAAAATCATCTTCCAAGAAAATTTAGTAGATTATTACTGATTTTTTTTTTGGCAAAGAAAAACTAAAGATTTATATGTAATTTGTGTTTTATTCACGGAAGTGTTTTAAGATAGTATATTTTTACTACAAAAATACTTTAAGAGTTACAAATACACTTTTTTTCATAAATAATATAATTTATACTAAAACATTTGAGTAACAAAAATTATTTATACGATTCTAAATAACATTTATTTTATTAAGTGAAAGTGAAAATCTACTATTTATAAAAAAAATTTAAGTCAACATGTTAGATTAAAAATTTTAATCAAACTAGAGCAAAAAAAAACAAAATTTTTAAGTTAAATAAATAATATAAAATAAAATAAAATAGAGAGAAAAGATATAGACTACTGTTTATAATTTTTAAAAGGGTTAAGAACATGCAACAATAAAATTAAAAAAAAAAAAAATATATATATATATATACATAGACATACACATGAAAATAAAAAAAACTTGCATAAATATCATACATGTAGTATTTCATTTTACTTTGCGTGTAAAATAAACTTTAAGGTTTTATAAAATCGAAAAATAAAGATAGTATATGTAATTTATAAAGACTAATATAGAAAAAAAACAGTATAAATAAATATTTTTTTATATATTTCTAGCACACAATTTACGAATAAAAGACTGGTAGAGAGAAAACAACTAGCAAAGAAGTGACTGTTGGTGTGTGTGTATAAGAATGCGTGTGCTTGTGTATAAGAAACAGAACGAGTAAAAGAGTGTGAGAGAGAGTGAGAGAGTTAGTAGGAGGAAGACAAATAGACAGACAGAAAGATGAAGCATTAATGAACACTTGAGTAAACTGTTTACAGCCAGTTAAAGTCAACATTAAATTTTTTAACATATTATTCAAGCAATTTAGCTTCAAATATTCTCATAATAAAATTACAAATAAAAATTTTAAATTAATTCTCTCACGACAATGTAACTAACTTATATACTGATTGAGTTAATATTAAAACAGTAAAAAATATTCTATTTTTAGATGACATTTTTTTTTATTAAAAGTTAATTATAGGAATTTTATTAAAATATAAATACAAAAGTCATATAAACTTTCAATAACACTGGCTAGAAGAAATCCTAATGAAAACCCGCCAAAACATAAAATTAAAACTTCTACAATTTAAACTTTTGAAACCGGTGCCAAAAAAAAAGTAAACAATTTACTAAACTTTAATGTGGCAAAATTTCAACACGTTGAAATTTAAAAGAAATTTAAAAAAAAGAATTATTTTTGCTTTTTAGTTCCTTCTTGTTGTCGATATTATTATAACAATATTTTATTTTTATTTAACCATAATTCTTGGACATAACAGCAAAAAAGAAAAAAGATCCATTAATATAGGTATACAAAGACGAAATCTTTGTAGGAAGTACAAAGACAAGAATTTGGGTCGATAAAAATAAAATGCAGGAAAATAACGTAAAGAAATTACTACCAAACATCAGCCAAGGATGTCAAAATTACTGAAATGTTTGTTATATTTTTACTTAAAGATGAAACAGTTTGTGTATATGTTTATATATATAATTTTATCATATCCATTATTAAATGGTTACTGCGCACGGTCAGTTTTATAAGTGTTATCAGGGGGGAGGGCGAACGTTATTTTACATTTTGGAGTCTCTTGAACACGATCCTATAATGTTTATAAACCTAAGTATGTATATGTAAGATTTTTTCGTCCGCTCTACCCTATGCAAATCTTGGCAAATTTCCACCAAACATGATGGGATGATGTAAACCTATTACTAATAGAACAGAACTGATTTTCAAAAGCGGGTTTTTTAGGAACATTTCCGGTTTTTTCGTTGGACTGGGCGCAATTTTTAACCGATTTTTATAAAATTAGATAGGATGATGATGTAAACCTAGTAGAAATAAAACCCTATGGATTTGCTAATCAGATTACAGTAATCGAGGTTAGAAGCAAAAAAAAACTGGGTTTTTGGGTACGTTTTCAAGGCTAGCTAAAACAGGAAATTTGCCCTTCTGACCGCATTTGCTGCGACAGTTTTTTATCTATGATAAGTTAACATAGATCTTTCCAATCTTCTTAAAGTGATGAAAAGAATATCAAATGACATCACACTAAATATCATTCCGCTAAATGTTATTTAAAGCATAAATAACTACGACATAAAACAAAATATCTTCGTATCGGAAAAATTTTCCACTTAAGTTATGTGGAGGAAGAAACTTTATTTACTGATCATACCTTTCATGTCGTTTATGTAAATAATAAAAAAAGATCATTGAAATCGGAATTTAATGTTCCGTTAAGACTTGAATATACAAGCAAGCATAGAGTACTTCATACTTTTTAGTGTAAACTATTTTCTTTACATTTACAAAAATTGAATCGGAATTCAAATATAGTAAAAATATACGTCATTTCTTATCCATAACAGTATAATACAGTAGTTTTATAAAAACATATAATTTGATAGAGATAATTATACGAGTAAATATAATAATAAAGATTATTATTTATATATATATATATATATATATATATATATATATATTAGTCGGTATGAATATTTTATTAAAATATTAAGGAACGAATATGAAAAAGAAATCTTGCGCAGTTTCGTTAGTAACGAACCACGCTACTAAGATTCCCCCTCAAATTTTTGGGGGGGAATCGACCTTAAAATTGAGCTTAACTAAAGAAAGACTTAATCTTCATCAACGTTTCACATGCACAACTTCAGATACATTACTACAACATATATAAATTTACATGAAATTGATGTAGTACTTTTGGAGATTTTTGTGCCACAAAATTTGATATATAGGCCTATATATATATATATATATATAAATAGGGAAACCCCAATTTAACTGAATGGTATTTTCATACTCATATATAAAAACGTAAAGAAAATTCATATTCACCCCCACTAAAACCATGTAACCAAAAGTAAAATCGTACTTTTCTTTAAAAAGTCGGTAAAAAACAGAAAATAAAAAATGTTATAAATTTTATGAATAAACATGGATTGAGAATTTTTTTTTTTAATTTATTAAATTTTCATGAATAACGCTTGAAATGCTTAATTCTCTACGCCCAACTCTTTTTTACTTTATTCGACTGGATTCATACGAGTTTAAAATAAAATTATAATGACATTAAAAATATTTTGTAACGGCCTACAATCATTTTCGGGATAATTATTCCCGTAATTAAAAATTAAATTTTTCTTTTTTCTCTCCTTTTATAATAAAAAAAATATTTATTTACTTTTTTATATATACATGTTAAGTAGCATAAGTAATAAATAACGGAGTAATAAGTTTTCGAACTTTTTTTGTAAATTCCCTACATTTAAATTTCAATGAATTTTAATTAAAAAATTCATCAGAAGGAATTGTTTAACGAGTACAAAAATATTTCATTACCATCTTTTATTTGTGTAATAACTTTTATACAATTACACACCACAGACACACACACACACACACACACATATATATATATATATATATATATATATATATATATATATATATAAATAAATAAAAAATAATGTATAGATAAAGCAAATGTAATACATATGATAAAAAAATAGTATTGGTATTACTTATTAGCATAATAGAGTATTTATCACTACGGAAGTTACAATAAAATTTGTAAAACAATTTCTTTTTCTTTAGATGATGTAATACAATTGGAAAACTGACAATACAAAATGTAAAAACAGAATAAATAATAAATGAAGGTGGTGATAGTTAAATATAGGAGAAGCGAGCGTATCCTGTAAGTGTGTATTAAAGACCATAATAGAAAAATAGTCTGCAAAATAAATGAAGAAAATAACTATGGATTACATCAATATTAGGTTTTCTTTATTGTATGACTTAAAACCACCCATTATAAAATAATAAAATTATTATTTATAAATGTACTTCTATGGTAATTTATATTCTCGTGTAACATATATATATATATATATATATATATATATATATAGAATATAGATCAAATGTCATTTCCTGCATGATGAAAGTTACGTACAATTGTAAATAACTAATAAAAGGATTTCTTTTAATATAGTGTAGGCAATTAAATAAAAATAAAACTACACAGGCTTTCAAGTTGGTTTCAAAATTATAAATAGTTTTGTTTTCCGTTTAGATTCAACAACTAAGAAATCATATTATTTTACAGATCAAAGGTAGATTTCCCGAAAATCTACCCGAGTTCTTAAAACGAATCTTACAGAATACTTCTGCGAGTAAATATATTTTTATGTTTATATATATAAAACGAAAAACATTAAAAATATAAATAGAAGATTTACTAATGAATTTTACCTGAATAAAAAATAAAGGATGTTAAAATTATCTTGTTTCACTTAGGAAAAGATGTAAGGCAATGATTTTCCGATTACCAACCTCCTTTAATTTGTATTTCAATATTATTTTATCAAAAATGCTCTAAACGAAAATGAGAAATCATGTAGGGAAAAAGAGAATAAATTTTATAACGTTAGCAGATATATGATTTTTTGGGAAGGTTAAGAAAGTACAGAATGTTCAACAATGATTTAAAAAAAAACAGAAGGTTACGTTAGTAACGAACCACGCTACTAAGCTGCCCCCTCAAATTTTTTCGACCTTAAATTGAGCGTAACTAAAGAAAAACTCAACCAATCTTCATAAAACGTTTCAATGCACAACTTCAGATACATTACTAAAACATATTTAAATTTCAATGAAATTGAAATAGTGGTTTTGGAGATTTTTGAGCCACAAAATTTGATACACAGGCCTATATATATAAGGAAACCCCAATTTAAGTGAATGGTATTTTCGTACTCCTCATATCTCAAAACGTAAAGAAAATTCATTTTCACCCCCACTAAAACCATGTAACCAAAAGTAAAATCGTACTTTTCTTTAAAAAGTCGGTAAAAAACAGAAAATAAAAAATGTTATAAATTTTATGAAGAAACATGGATTGAGGATTTTTTTTAAATTTATTTAATTTTCATGAATAACGCTTGAAATGCTTAATTCTCTATGCCTACCTCTTTTTTACTTTATTCGACTGGTTTCATGCGAGTTTAAAAAAAATTATGACATTAAAAAAATATTTTAAAACGGCCTATATTCATTTTCGGGATAAATAATCTCGACAGAATAAGGAATGAAAATAAGTGTTAGGCAAATGAGAGAAAATATTGAATTCAAAATCACTGATAATGAGATACCATGTTAATAGAAGATTGCTTATAAAAACAAAATAAAACTAAAGATAAGAGTAGTAAAAGAAGTATTTAATAGAAAAAAATAATAAAAACAATTATTAAGATGGAGTTAGACAAAGTGTTACTTTTGGAGTGTATATCTATATGGATATGAAACATCCATACAGAAATGCAGTGGAAATAATAAACAGGAAGGCTGAAACAATTTGAGGTGTTACCAAGTTTTTCAATGTCCTCTGTCAATTTAAACTTCTCCAATCAGGAAACAGGAAAAGATCAGATGGGCAGATAAAGTGAACGATGAAGAAGTAATTAGGAGAATGAATCAGAATTCATCATAATCAATCAGAATAGGAAAGCTCTGGCATAATATCTGGAGAAGGATTGATTAAAGAATATTAGAATGATCAGTAGAAGGTGGAAAGAAAGAAACTGGAAAAAAGTAAAATTTATAATATGAAAAGAAATATATGCTACCAAGATTTTAAAAAAATTAGCTGAAAACAGAGGGGAATCGTATGGGAGGCAAGGGACCTGCCTGATAGCCGATAACATATGATGATAATGTAATATTTCATGTACACTTTATTCACACGCACGCACACAACAAAGGATTCCCCCGAAACAAAGCCGAATAGAAATAACAGTACATCAAGTAAACAAAAAAAAAAGAAAAGAAGGATTTAATCTAGACGTCTGAAGGAATATGTCTTGGGAGCAAACTGTGATAAACTGAAATGTACAAGAAGAAAGCAATTCCTGTTAGTAAAATTGTATTAAATTATTATTTAATCGGTCCTTAAATCAATTGGAACGCTTCTATATTTGACATTTTCTTTTTCATAATACAATATATTACATATATATATCTGCTCCTATAAAGCAACATGTCCTGATCGACTTGATTCATCAACGCCCATCAAAAACTACTGAAGATAAACTGATGAAAATTTGTATACGTATTCTTATGGTGTAAGTGCATACTAAGAAAGTGAAAAAGGGTTTTTTTAAATTCCGAGTTCAAAGGGTTAAAATGAAGTAAGAATGAAATTTACATTTTTATTTTTCATTTCTCAGTAACAAATGAAAATATCAACTTGATTTTTGGTGGTATCTAATCCTCATGTAAATACCTAAGAACTAATTTCTAGATTTTTCGAAATTCAACCTTGAAAGGGGGGTGAAGAAAGGTAAAAAAATTTGAACAATGATTGTAAATTTTTCCCATTTCCGACTATATTAAACGAGTAATTCGGGTTTACAAATACTCTTCAGATAAATATCTAAAAACCATTATCGGTTTATTTTTTGAATTTCGTTTTTTAAGGGGTCCGACGGTATACGGCATGGCGGCTCAACCAACGCAGTCACTGTTAATGTATGTCCGACGCGACTGCTTGGCTCATCTGCCTCCGGCTACTGGACTAAAAAACATAAAATTAAAAAAAAAAATATATGGGAAACGAAGTTCGGTTATCTCCTAGTGGCGTCAGCTACGAACCGGACAAAATACATTTTTACACGTCCTTCGTACGGGTAACCAGTAATAACTAATAGTTTTAAGATAGAGACCGACTGTTTTGGAAATCATATTCTTCAGATCAAAGTTTTGGGTCCTGTACTGACCAAGCTGTTGCTCTGAAGAAATTGCAATACACACATATTTTTTTATAAATTGAACAGGCTTTAATATTGTTAAAATTACATTATCTTATTATATAATCCTTATTTGTTATTGAGAAATTTATAAAAAAATAGTAAAATTCAATTTTTACTTAATTTTAATCCTTTACACTCGGAATTTCAAAAACTCTTTTCTTACTGTGCATTGTAAGAACTTTTATACAAATTTTCATCTATATATTTTCAGTAGCTTTTGCTGGACATTAATGAATCAGTCAGTCAGAACAAGCTGCTTTATACATACAGATATATTTTTTTAAAAAATCATAATAATTAGAAAACTTTAAAAAATGTAATTATATTTTTCCTCAGGCTAATAATATAATTGTTTATTTTAAACCAATAATTTCTTCTTTTTTTATACTTTTATTTATAGTCGCATCAACAATTTAAGTCATTAGCGAGTTATAAGTGTAACGTAACTATACCGGTAAGTTTGTAGTCTTGAACAAATTAAGGTCGACTACTCCTGAGACGTGTGGTTAATTGAAACCCAACCACCAAACAAGGTATCCAGGATCTAGTAATCAAATTCGAATAAAAATATTAAACTGAGATGTCAAGAAGAAAAGGTTTAACCCTTCCTTTTTTTAAAGGGTTAAGAAGAAAGGTTTACCTTTATTAGGAATTGGATCTGAGAACTTCGACTTCGAAATCATCTGATTATGACGACAAATTTACCACTAGACCAACCCGGTGGGTTGATTTATTGTTTTGTTTCTGATGGTTTTTTTTTATAACCTCAATTTGTATTTCCTATAGGTGTCTATAAAATGTTAAAAGTTTTTTCTATAGGGTTTTTCATATATTTTTTCATACACTTTCATAGATATCCTACAGAAAAACAGATTATTCTTTGTTGATAAAAAATGTCGTTTCTTAAATGAAATTGATTTTCTTGTTATTAAAGCGTACAGTCGGTAATAATATTTTGAAAACAGAATTTTTTTTGTTCGATTAATGGGCGATTATTCTTCTTTTAAATACATTTCCTGTGTATTTTTATTAATACAAAAAGCATGATTTTTGAACAAATTTTGGTGATAAAATGATTAAAATTTAAGATTTTCATGAATAAAAAGTCTTCTACTTATTATTTGAAAAAAAAGATTCTGTACTTTATACATCCTAAAATTATAAAACTTAAAATAAATTATCTTTGATTTTATATATTTTTTTTAATACTTATTCTAATAACTATGTCATATTATTAATGTAAAGTTGAATTCTCAAACGCCAAGAAACTATTTAAAAAAGATATATTATATTTATGCATTTCAAACACGCCAACACTATTTTATAAATTTAGATTTTTAATTTCGGAAGACAGAATAGATTGAGGAAACATGTTCTATTTACAGGATTACTAATAACATTTATGTATAATCCTATTAATACTTTAAAAAACATTAGAAATCATTTTAAATTTATTTTTTATTTTATGTTTATTTTAAATATATACATATATATGTACATCATAAATGCTAAATATATAACCGCTTTACAAAGTTAAAATTTACGTTTTTAAATAAATAAATAACTTACTAAAAAACTAAATTCAAATTCAAATCATATAACATTACACTAATTTACTTTACACAATTTTAAGTAAATCAAATTATTTTAAACACATTTTTAAAACTGATCTGAACGTCACATAATCTCTCAAAAGTTAATTTATTGATAAAAAAATTATATTTTTTCCGTATAAAATATATTTTTTCGAAAATTAAACGAAAAAAAAAACAAATAAAAATCAATTTCAAACAACTCAGGATTACGTAAAATCTTATTCCATTGAATATATAATACAGTAAAACCTCCCCAAAACGGAATCTGACGGGACCGAGTAAGAATTCAGTTTTGAAGAGGTTTCCGTCTAACACAGTTTTAAAAATCGAGCTAATTTATCGTGAGGTCCTGTGCTATGAATTATACAAATGTAAAATGAAGTTAGACAAGGATAAACGTTTGGAATAATCCGGAAATTATACTGCATACAGAAAACATTAACCACCAATTTTCAAAAATTGTTAGTAGTCTTTCATTTAAAAGTTACATTTAATTAGAAGACATATAACATGATCTAACCGTAATTCTAAAATAAAATCAATTTCTAAAATAATCAAGTACAGCGATCTATTTCAATAATTTACTTTTGGAACTTTCGTTTACAATAATATTTCTATCGGTTAACATATTCTGTTGCAAATCAACGCTGTTTATACGAATCGCGAATTCTTACAGCGGTGCGACCATCATACCCAATGCTTTTCCCAAACTGTTAACATTATTTTCTGTGTCCTCTCCTTATTTTGAGTTTGAGCCAAGTTAGAGTTACATAAACAAAATTTACAGTACTGTATTACAATAATAATCTACTGGATTATAATTTGCAAATCGTGGGAATGTACAATCTTTTTTCTTTTAATTTCCTTTTCGTCTTATCGAACAAAATTAAAAACGTAAAATTAAAAGTAACATCTATATTTCCTTTCTGTTTCGTATTGCGGAGTTTTCCGTCTTGAAGAGATTAATTTCTATAAAAAAAAATCGGGACTTGAGAAACCGTACGTTTTGAGGAGGTTCCGTTTTGTAGAGGTTTCACTGTATATATTATTTGAAAAAATTCTAACTAATCTGAAATATATGTAATTTAAAAGAAAATTATTTTTTTTTTTAATTCACTTATATATATATTTTTTTTTAATTTGGCTATTTACTTTTCGGTATAGGAATTACAAAAAAATGATAAAAGCTGGCAACGACGTTGCTGATCTTTCCTATTTAAATTTAAATTCTCTGCAACGAAAAAATGTAACTTTTCCTCATAGATGATCATTAATTTTACATCAGTTTTTTAAATTATCTAAATAAAATTCTTAAAAAAAAATGTTAATTCTTATACATTACCTTCTAAATTTAATATAAAGGATGAAAACTGTGCCTGTCTTGAAAATCCATTTGTACAGAAAAATATTTAAAAATTTCAAATCGATAGTTTGAATCAATAAAAAGTTAAAAGTCTTGTTGTTTCCGCCTTGACTACGGGTTGTATATTTATTCAAAAATATTCAAAGTATTAGTTCTTACATTTTAATTTTATTACTTTATCGTGCATAAAAAAGCACTACAAACGAAGAAAATTTTGATGAAGTTCAAAAGCTTTGATGAAGCTTCTTTAGTGACGTAACCCTTCCTAATTTTCAACAACTCCCCCTTGTAATATTAGGAAGAATGAGAAGGAACTGTTTTTCCGATAAATACTTAAATTCGAGTTGTGATGTATTGTTCAAATACAGAATAAAAACAAAAGTTTCCGGACTTATCTATATGCACAGCTAGTCTTATCAAACCATCTAAATACAAACTAAGGAATCAGAGATCTCACCACCGTGGAGCTCCTCCTCCGCTAAGTAGTTGAGAAGATTAAGGTGGATGTTGATGTTGTAGGTGGATGTGACTAGTTAATAAAAAAACGAGATGAATAACCCCAGTCAAAGAAGTATTTCAGTACCCTTTTAACAGTTGACAGCCATCACGCCCTCAATATCTCGGAAAATCAAGGTACTGTAATTGATCAACTTGAAACTAGACAAAACTAATTATAGAAGTGTTGTAAAAATTAAAAACCAGTTACAGACCAATCTTTCCCTAGAAAGCCTGAAAAACCATTTTACGTTTTACAAAATTAACATTGGCAAAAAAAACTTTAATTTTATCAAGGTTAATATTTAATTATTTAATATTTATTAAAATTAATGAAATTAAAATTTTTATGAATAGACATTAGAAAATAGTTTTTACTTCGAAATCTGATAACTAAGTCAGTCGATCGTTATTTCATATATAAAAAAGCTTACGTCAATTTTTACTTCCTTGTACGAAGTATTTTACTCAGAACTAGAAGCATATTACAGATCAAAGAATTTTGCAAAGATTATATTAATATTCTCTGCACATTCTAAAAAACCACCTGAAACGAGGCTGTTTTCCGTTTTCCTCGAAGAAAACTCTCTTGTCCATTCCAAGAATTCTACAGCGTACAGAAAATTTCACATTTTAGCTTATTGTGACCTTAGATATAAAACAAAATAAACGCTACAATATAGTATAAATCAATTTTTTAATGAGAAAATTGAACTAAAATTTTAGTATTTTTAGAAACGGAGAACATCAAAACAACCAGACAAAACTGACGAGAGATCATATTTTGACCGATAATACTTCCTTCTGCTTTATACTGAATATGTTTTAAGTGCTGGGAACTTACGTGATATTTCTGGGAACAGCTGGAAAAGTAAATTTTTTTCTCCTCACAATTTGTTTATTTACAATAGGTTCCGAGTAACGAACCACAAGTAAATCGTATCACAAAAAGCACTTGATAAGGGGATTTCCAACGAACGGCCTCAATAAAACGTACTTATACAAAAAAGGTATAATAAGTAGATACATAAAGTTAAGTTAAGTTAACATACATAAACATACTCGCACTGAATAAGACCAGATAGGTACAAGAGTTCACAAAGGTCTAATGCAACACAACTAAAAAAGGATGCATAACATCATTAAAAAATAAAAAAAGGCAAACGCATAGTAATATAACAAGGTAACGGAGATAAATGTAAAGAGGTTAGGTTCCTCATCAAGGCGTAAAAAGATGCTCATTACATGAATAATATTGAACCAGCTTCCTAGAAGTCACTCAGATTCCCCCAAATCCAACACATGAAAGCGTTTCAGTCGCCGAACATATTCGCTGTTGTCTACAAGATTAACTGCTAGAAAATTCGCATGAATCATTAAAAATTAAGTATTAAAAATATTAATTTTAAAGATGTAGGGAAAATGCTTATAAAGTATAAACTAGGGTTTCATATTTATAATCAATCTATAAATAATATAAACTTAAATGGTTTCTTTTGTCTAATCTAAAATTAAATTATCTAAAATGATGAGTGTGTTTAAAATAAAATTTAATTTACTTGAATTTCATTCTCGTGCTTGTAATTGATCAACTTGAAACTAGACAAAACTGATTATAGAAATGTTGTAAAAACTAAAAACCAATTACAGACCAATCTTTCCCTAGAAAGCCTGAAAAACCATTTTACGTTTTACAAAATTAACATTGGCAAAAAAACTTTAATTTAATCAAGGTTAATATTTAATTATTTAATATTTATTGAAATTAATGAAATTAAAATTTTTATGAACAGACATTAGAAAATAGTTTTTACTTCGAAATCTGATAACTAAGTCAGTCGATCGTTATTTAATATATAAAAAAGCTTACTTCAATTTTTACTTCCTTGTACGAAGTATCTTGATCGCGAAAAATTTCGGTTTGAGATATCAAACGGACATATCCATTTTGCCTAGTTTCGGCGTGAAATCCAAAAACATTTGGATTTTGAACTTTTTTTAACTACAGTAATAAGCCCTCATTGAGAGTTTTTCAACGATATAAGACAAGTGGTATTTATTTTCATTGGTTCCACAGTTACAGCCAAATAAAATTTTAATTAATGAAATATTTGGATCTTACAAGGGGAAGGCATATCGATTCGAATCAAACTTAATCTTCTTTTTCTAAACTTTTTTTTAATTTAAATATATTGATTTATTAATAATTATTAATCTCTGATTGTAAAAAAAAGATTTACGATAAATAAAAATTTATTCAATAATAACAATAAAAAATATATATATATGAAAAATATCAGAAGTTATTAATAAAATAAGATTTTATGTACTTTTCATTTTATAAAAATGTGTATATGTAACTTAATAGGCGTACAAGGAAGTCATGTGGTGTCCACATCAAATTTTTTTATCGAGTTTTCGAAGAAAGGTACGGTATTACTTTCGGTCGTATGGTCTGAATTAACGGATGGGCGGTGAAAATGAATTTTCTTTACGTTTTAAGGTATGAGGAGTACGATAATACCATTCACTTAAATTTTGTGGTTTCCTTACACGTATATATTTATTTATAGGATAAAATGTATAAACTTTTGTGGCATAAAAATACCCAAAACTTGATAAGTTTGGGTATTTTCGTGCCACAAAATTGAGATTATCAATTTCATTGAAATTTAGATAAACTCTAGTAGTGTATCTGTAGCTGTGCATGTGAAAATTTGATTTAGACTGGTTAAGACCTTTTTGAATTACGCTCAATTTAAGATCGAAGAAATTTGAGCGGGAGAAGTTAGAAAATAAATAACTTCATATTACATATTTTAAAATAACGAAAAGTCGATCTTGTAGCATAGAACAGCACAAGATGTTTTTCAACTACAATCGAATCGTGCGATTCAAATATACATTGTAGTGAATTCAGAAGGGTTCAAAACATACATCGTATTTATATTCATTTCGTCTAAAGAAAAATTTTATGGACAGAAACCAAAAGAAAAAAATTAATAATGATAAAAAAATAATTATAAAAACAATATAAAAAAAAACTTGAAATTGAAACGTGCAATTAATATAAAAAAAATTGAAAAATGTAAAAATAAACTTTAAGATAATTACAATTTTTTAGATAAGAAAACTACAAAAAAAAATAAAAATAACAATAGGATTATTAATAATAATCAAAGGTAATTAGTTATATTAAATTTGTTACAGTAACTAAATTAAAATACGGATAGTTTGTATTTTAACTTAATAAGACCTACTAACATATATCAGGTTTAAAATTATTTTCACCGACATTTTATTATTATTTTTCTTTTTTTACGATTTCCAGTTCTTTCATTTTACACATTTCTGTCGAGAATGCGTGACCAAACTGACGTCTGTACCATATAAACTTAGTCAATATATCTTCAATATTATGATATTTTCTTTCTTTTTTTTGTTAGAAACTCTATTTTCTGTTTATTAGTTATCATAATTTCCGTTTTATTTATCTGTTTTCATTCAACATGTTGTAAACGATTAGAAAAAATTAAAAAATTTTGAATTAAAACTTAAAAGTAACAAAATATAATATAAAATAATAATTTAGCGATCTTTTAAAATTAAATGAGAAAGTTGACATATCATTTTATAATTATGAGAAATGTATTAATCTTTAATATTGCATCCTTAAAAGCCGTAAGAAAGTTTCTTTAAACGAATAAGCAATTTTGTAATTATTGCAAATTGTAAACATATAACCTATCTCCAACAACCGTAAGCCTTAATTTATTTATATACTGTATACAATGTGTATATAATATAAGAAATAAATTTACCAATCAATATTAACGAGACAAACTAAAATATTATCAATGAATAAAATTTAACCGTTAATTTTCTCAAAATAATACAGAGTGACGATAAAGTCTTTCCACCATTACAAAAATGTATTACAAAGAAACTATTACAGTTACACAGCTGTGCGGTTTGTGCAAAAAGAAAAAAAAAATTATAAGTTTTTTTTTTTTATATTGATTAGTTGCAGGTAGAGGCAGTGTGGAGGGCACTGTGATCAATTTTTATAGAATGGGTCAATCCAGGAGAAAGCGCAATGTGTGTTGTATCACGAGTCGAAATCACCGGTGACTGTGCAGCGAAATTTTATGTGCAGCGAAGAGTATATGGACAACCAGCACATGATAAGAGTATCGTTGCGTGGTTTTCAAAGTTTAGGAAAAATGGAAGTGTAGTCGACCTTCCGCGAACAGGGCTGTTCACGCGTATAAAGTTCAGATATTGCAACATCTACAGTCAGATGACGGCCCTTGTCGTGCTGCCTTTGCAACCGATTGATGACAATGAATAACTGCAGCGTGTGTATTTTTCAGAAGAGGCTACTTTCCACACCTCAGGGAAAGTAAACAGGAATAATGTGATGATACGGGGCTCAGAAAATCCGTACTTTACCAGTGAAAAAACTAGATTCCCCTAAAGTGAATGTGTGGCGAGGTTAGATGCGCAACAAAATCATTGGTCCCTTCTTTTTCATTGAGCGATCAATAACAGCAAACATTTACATGGATATGTTGCAAAACTTTGCTATACCTCAACTAAATGACTTGCAACCTATTTTCGGTTGTCTTCCAACAGGATGGCGCACCACCGCATTGGGGATTACTAGTTCGAGATTTTCTGAATCAATCAATATTATGGCAGATGTATTAGGCGCGATGATCCCACTCCCTGGCCACCACGATCACCAGACATAACTACTCCCTTAAGACTTTTTCCTCCTGGATTATGTTAAGGACAGAGTCTATGCAACAGCCGTACCTGATCTGCGTACATTTAAACGGAGAATAACTGAAGCTATTGCAAATATGTTACCAAAGAAATTTTGACCAACACATGGCGTGAAACTGGATACTCTACGAGCGACAAAAGTCGTACATATTAAAGTTTATTGAAATGGTAAAAAAAACTTGACTTTTTCTTTCTTTTGCCACAAACCGCATAGATGGAACTGTAATACTTTTTTTAAACAAATTTTTTGGACACCTGTATTTTAACGTGTGTACTCTTTTTTCATAGACAGCTACAATACCCTGAGCTGAAAGTTTGCCCCTCGCCAACTGCTCTGTCTAGTGTACTATTCATTGTATTGTACTAGTCTGTTCCGTTTGGATTTTATATACAAATGTGTTAGGTTATTAGAAATCAGATGATGTCATCTGGTTAGACAGTACAACAAACCCCGCTCGCCCATCCCGGACTGCCATCCGATAGTTAGGTTGACAGTTCCAGCAAACAAGAACAAAACTTCAACTCACTTAGTGTACAATTTAGTACATTATTTCTTAAAAAACTTCCCTGGAGATATTGTAACTAGAAAATTGCATTATTAGTAATTTTATTTTTCTATGAAAAAAGTCAACTTTTATTTCTTAATAAAAATAAATTTTCAGAACATAAAAAAATATCCTCAATATTTCTAATATATCTTTGTTTAAAACGACTGTTCTTTTTGCATGTAATATTACACGAGATAAAACGTTACCATGCAAATAAATATACGAAAATTAAAAAAAATATTAAAATCATTTGCCTCTAAATCATGCAAATAGATAACACCTTTGCAGATGAGCAAAGGTGTTATGTTGAATTGCTGCAATTACCAGTGGCTAGAAATGCAACAGAGTAAATACGAATAAGTTAGATATTAATATCAACAACATTCTTGTACTTTCAAACAAGCTAGTAACAAGTTAGTAAGTAAAAAACATGTATATACATGTCGCTTATAAATTTCTTGTATGAAATAGAAAAAACTTTTGGGCATTTCCACGCAAGAAGACCGACTTTTCGTATTTTATTTTGTTTGCCCCTCTGAAATTTTCAACTTTGAATTTAGCGTAACTCAAGAACGATTAAAGCAATCTTCATCAAATTTTCACAAGCTCAACTTCAAATACGCTACTACAGCATACCTAAATTTCAATGAAATTGATTCGGTAGCTTTGGAGATTTTCCAAAAGAACTGAAATATGGACGAAGTCTTTCGCTAGCCGTAACTCGATAATAAAGCATTTTCGTTCATATGTTTGTATGATGTTTCAAAACATTTATTTCAATGCAATAAATACATAATGAATCAGATTAATTGTTTAATAAGTAACATAATTACCTCCGTTAACTGTTAAATATTACATACGTATAATACATTTCGATTGAAACGGATAATTATTAAAGTTGCTTTATTATTTAAACTCCTTCAACAAACCAAAAAAATAACCTATTATTATAAGTTTTAGTAAACTATCCTTGGTTGAATATTATATTACTTCAGTTACAATATTTATCTTTGGTAGCAAGTTACACAAAAATGTAGTTACGTAGTACAAAATTAATTAAATTTCATGATAGTTCAAGTTTTCAAGGATAAACTTAAAAGTAAACATATTAAAAATAAAAGTTAAAACATCTATAATAAGCTAACTTTTTATTTTATTTATAAATTGACCTCACGATATTTTGTTTGTTTTATAAGTAATAGTAATTATTATTATTAATAATAATATAACAGTAATAAAAAAACTTTTATCCTTTTTTTCATTAATATTAATAACTTTAAATATAATCTTAAGTATAATCTACCTAAATAAATAAATAGTACGACTAAAATATGTTTTTTTTTTTTTAATTTTATATCATATTGTTAAAAATTTCCATCTCTATTTCCTGTTTAGCTTCTGGAACCATCGTAAGGCATTACTTTAGAGGATGATATGTATAAATGTAAATGAAGTGTAGTCTTTTGTACAGTCTCAGACCGACCATTCCTGAGGTGTGAGACTGTTCCAAACTGTTCCGACCATTCCAAACGGTCAATCTGAGACTGTACAACTACCCATTACTTACTCTTATAGATATCATCCTCATTTATCCTCTGAAATAATACCTGACGGTGATTTCCGGAGGCTAAACAGGAAAAAATCTACTTTTATCCATTCTGTATATGTCACCATAAAATTGTTGGTTTATTATTAAAGGAATATTTAATTTCAACCGAAATATTTAATCAATTGTATACAAATAAGATAGATTTTTACTTTCAAAGAGAAAAATTTCCTAATGAAAGATTATACATTTTCACAAATATAATGATAACTTCAAATTTAATGACCAATGTTTAATACGTTTTATTATGCGTTTAAGATATGTTCAATACAACAGGACTTGAGTAATGATGTTCGTCATACGACCAGTACGTGAATAGAGTAAAGGATCACTTGTAAGGCTGAGTATTAAATTCATTATGAAATGTTTAACACGATCTTGTGACATCAGTGTGTTTCGCTCCATGCAAACGGCAGACGAAACCATTTTATTTAGCAAGTCTAGCGTGGTATACATTATTAAGGAACCGACTGTGTACAGTCCACAATACGCATAGCGTAGCTTATTTCTACGGTATTTTCGTGAATGAATTATTTTCATGACATGTATAAGTATAGTTTGGTTCTGCCATTTAACATTCCTTAAAGTATAAGAACGGTTGTAATTAAATTTATTATATTACATAGAAATCTATAAATGTAATTAAAATCAAGTATATGCTACGGCATTATATTGAACCTTATGGAGCTCAATTTATACAAAAATTGAATTTTTTTTATTGCTTTACCCATTTTGGTACAACATGACATGAAGAAGTAAACGTATTGGCTCAAACAGAGGAGAAAGAATAATCAGGAACAACCAATAGTATGTAAGATAGTAAATAGTATGTATTGGTTGTAGTAAAGAATCATTTTAGTGTTGCGTTTTTGCCAGATTATACATTTGTACCCAGTTCACTTATAGGTTGTTGTTTTACTTAAATTCTTTACGTAGCTTTATCAATTACATCTTAAGATATTAATTCGAACCATCCACCAATCATAACTCTGTACATTAACTTGTTAAGATATAATTATACAGAGACACATCAACACTTTAATCTGCATCACAGAACTTCGTTTTGTTGAAAGTAACTATTTAATCTAGTACATGTTTAAATATTTTAATTTAGTGGAAAGTTCTGGAAAGTTCTCATCAGACTTATCTAAATCATGATAAAATATAGATCTAGCTTTAAATAATATAATTTTTTAAAGCGAAGGTTGGTATGGTAATGAGTAGGGGGTTGGAATGACGTCAATGAAGCATGATTATCAATAACCCAATATAGCTAATTATCACGTTACTTTAAAAGATAAAAGCACAACAGTTTCGTTTTACGAGTAAAAATGAAAATTAACTAATCCGATAATCTATTAAACCTTTTTTTAGATACTAAAATAGTAAATTAATTACCATCTTTTCTCTTTTATTTAACCTTTAAACTGGAAGTCAACCAATAACTTGTTTTACTTGTTATTATCAATAATAATTAGCGGATATTATAAGCATCGTGAAATGTTGCAAAACCAAGACTCCTACAACTACTATTGCTGACCTGCAGGCGGAGAGGTAGAGGAGTCTCTACCTCATTTTAATTCAGAAAGTCTCAGGTTAGAATTCCGGTTAGGCATGGGATTTTTTGTTAGCTATAAAGATTGACATTCCACATCTTCACGCACAATATTGGATTTTATACGGTTTATAAAACATCAATAAAAATAATAATAATAATAAAATACAGGTACAACTGCAATGGTCTTCATTAAAGAAAAATGAATTAATTATAAATTAATTAATATTATTGTTATTATGTAATTTAATTTTTTCGTAAGGATTCAATTAATGTATTTTAAATGAGAGTGGATAATAAAAAAGGACTTTAATTAGAATTAAAGCCTTTTGAGAGAAAATATAATCTCAAATAAGAAAAGAGTAATAATAAAAATAAAAATATAAAAAGAAAGAGGAAAAATTAAAATGATAAAATATTACGAAGAATTTACTGTTATGAGTAGATGTTGGTAAAGGAGAAGTAAGTAGAGAGAGACAGATTGAGAGAGGATAAAATGGGGAAACTAATAAAAGATAAATTTAATATCACATAGGGGTTTTAATACAATCAAAAGCTATGACTACGAGCTTCTCTCTTTTACAAAGAGGAAAAAGAAATCAATATTTTAATAAAAAATAAAATGTTCATTCCCCTTTAGAAAACGTACAGCAACAGTAACTATGTTGTACTAAATACACAGAATACAACAAACCATTCTCCTGCTATGAATACTGTTTTTTATAGTATAAAATGTCGTTACTAAAACGGTCGGTGATTATTATTATTTAACCAACCACAAATAAAAAAATTATATCTATTTTTATAAAGTTTAATTAATAAATAGCAGACTATATAAATAAATTAAAATTAAAAATAGTTACGTCATAAAAATAATAAATTGTCAATTTAATTTTTTCTCAATTATTAAAATTGGCAGACTGGAAAATTACGTATAAATTAAAAACATAAATAAAGCTATTAATGATTATCAGTATATATCGCTTGAATTAAATACGCGTAAAAAAGATATCTCCCAGTAAACTAAAAATTTAAATATTTATTCAAAAGATTTCCATACAAAATATTCATAAAAGAAATACAGAATGTTTGAAAAAAAAACAGAAATATTTACAAAATTCAATTCAACTAAAAATTCAAATCTAATTTCCTTGCATATTTTTAAAAACACCTCCATCGGGTGCGTCTCGTGCGGATCGGGAATTCTCGCCGGCTTTGCAAGTGTAAATTTGGAGGATAGTAGAGAAATAGAATACCCACCGTAGAAAAAAACTGCCCCTCCCAAGGTTATTCCCTCCTTGGGAAGATTTACTGGAGTAGATGGCAATGTCCCAGCTATCAACCTGGGTAGTACTTTAATGAATTCATACTTTAAGCACAAAGAATCCATAAAATAACATGGGCAGTTAAGAGGTCAAGAATATGTAAGACTACTTAATTATAAATTAGAAGATGGAAAAACTGTTTAGAGACACAGGTTTCTTAGAGGAGAGAAGTAGAAACAGATTATTACCTTTTAAGAGCAGAAATTAATATCAAAGCGCGTTGGGTTAAGACACAACAAAAGAAGAATACGAACCTCACTAAGAAGAAGACTACACTTCATTTACACTCATACATATCATACTCATTCATCCTCTGAAGTATTATCTGAAAGGTAATTACTGGAGGCTAAAATGGAAAAAGAAAGAAGAAGAATATGGACTTACAATACAATATCCACCTCCTTGTGGAAAAGTCAGTAAAACTGCTCTATAATAATATATTAGATATCCATAACAACAGAATTATATTAAGTGATGATATCAACGAAGAATGGAATAACATAAAGGAAATATTAAATAGAACAGCATATAAAGCCCTTGGGTATCGGAGACGATCGGTAAAGAAAAAGCTACATTTTTGTAATGAAGAGATGCAAGAAGCCGTTAAGAAGAAAAAAGAAACGTATATGAGTTGGCTCATGACAAAAGATAGAGAAGACAGAGAAAAATATAACAGACAAAGAAACATCACCGAGAATATTTGCCGGGAACAACAAAATAAGAAATGGGAATTTTCCAGATAGCCATTTCAGGGGAGGGAAATAAAAGAATTAGGATAAATTTAGGAGTTCGACAAAGCTGTATTATGTTGCCAATATTGTTTAACGTATACATAGACTGTCTTCTGTGGGAATGGATAGATGGGATGCCAGATTTACATATGAATTTATTTCTAAAAAAATTGTTATATCCACTCTATTTGCAGATGATCTAGCAATTATTGCCAACGCCGAAGATCAACTACAGAAGGTCTCCTTTAAATTGAATAAAGTAGCAAAAGAATATAATAACGTGAAAGTATACTCAAGAAAAACGAAAGTAATTTCGTTTTTACCGAAGAAAACAGTAAAAGTATCACCAAAACAAAAATCACATACAATAGCGAAATCATAGAACAAAAATTACCGGTAGATTATTTAAAATGTAAAGTTTCATTCTGGGGTGAATCAGACGTTCCAAGCAAAATTGAGAAATTCAATTACTATAATGGTACCATAAAAAGAGTTTTGAGAAATAAGGTTCAGAAAGAAACCCTACTAAAATTCTATAAAACAGCATTTCTTTATGTAGCAGAAACCTGGTGTCTTAGAAAATAAATGGAAAAAAGAATTCAGGCCGAAGAAATGAGACTTTTTAAGAAATATCTCAGGGTACCATTTGCGGGATAGGAAGAGGAACACTGACATCAGAAATGAATTAAATATCTATAACCTAAATAAGCGAATCGAAATGTACAGACTAAATTAGACAAACCATGCTGAAACAACGGCAGAAGAGAAAATATCTAAGCTATATACAAATATAAGCCAACAGGACGCAGACATTTGGGACGTCCGAGGAAAAAATGGAAAGATCAGTTTGCGTAATCGTAACTGGAGGAAACCTAAAACATGAGAAACAAACTCATCGACCCAGTAAGAGTTGTTTTTTTAATGAAGAAGCGGGCATCAACAGCTATGATCATTAACCCAGTGAAAATAAGAGCGTATGAAAAGATGCCATGCCTGACCGGGACTCGAACACGAGACTTCCGCACAAAATGGTACGGTTGGTCGGCTAATTGTATTTTAAATAAATTGGTGAAAAACGTTTCTAACGTTTTAATAATTTATTAAAAATGGCAACGGAAGCATAATAAGGCTCTTTCTCGTAAGCCGAAGAAACAACTGCATTCTGGTTCCATAATGGTTGATGTTATTTTTTTCAAAAAGTGCCTATTTTTTTAGGAAAGATTGCACATTCATATACATAAAGTCAATGATAAGTTTACATTTTTAATGTTTTTGGTACATTAACAACATTTAACACATTTACTAAAACGTAAATAACCTTGTATATTTAACGACTTTTCGAAGAATAGTATGGTATTAGTTACGATCGCATAATGGGATTAGGGGGATGAAATTGAATTTTTTTTCGTTTGAAGTACAAAAATACTATACACTTAGAATGTAATTTCCTAATATTGGTCTATGTATAAAAATATAAATTGATAGGTCTATGTATAAAATTTTGTGGCTCAAAAATTTAATAAACTACTACTAAATCAATTTATCTGAAATTTATATGCTGCAGTAGTGTATCTGAAACTGTGCATGTGAAAATTTAATGAAAATTGGTCAAGTCCTTCTTGAGTTATTCTCAATTGTTCCAAAAAATTTGAAAACTTTACGTGCTTTTGCAGCAAGTTAAGAGTGGTGAGTGATCAATGAGAGTTTACCTTGATGCGTACGTGTAAGGTCTCGTTGTTTCTAATTATTTCATCAAATTACGGTTATAATAATAACATTTTCTTATAAACAAAAAATATTTTTTTTATATTAAATAAAAAAACATTATACCTCTTAGTTTCTAATTTAATTTATGTTTTGTATGTTTCGTGTGCAAAAAAATTATACAAAATAAAATAACAAAAAGTTGATCTTATATTCTGTTTCATATTTTTATTCTATATACACAGTTAAAAATTTCCTAACTGTTCCTTATTTGTTAATTAATATTAATTTATTTATAATATTATTTATTTGTTTTTTATATATTATTTTTCCAGTATATACTGTTGATAATTGTTTAACAATTAAAATAACCAACCTAGTTTTAGATTTTAAATAAACTTTTTTGTAATCAGTTTTTAAGCGGTTTCTTATTCACATAAACTGATTCGGTTACTTATAAAAAAAAATCTGCGATTCAGAAATTTATAACTTGTAATAGATTATTATATTGTTTTATTATTTAATTAACTTTACATTACTCCTTTATCTAAATAAACATAGAAATTTTATATAAGTTTGACACTGATTTAATTATACATATTAAAAAAAATTGATTGGGCTACTGGCCAGATTAGACTGATATTTTTTTATTCTATTCAGACTTGATGACATATCTGCAGACTATTCCAAGCAGAATAAAAAAAAATTCAGTCCAGTAGAACGAATAGATGGACTGGAAATAGGTTTTGAGCTTGTATTTTATGTGCGGTTGGAAAGGAAAGAGAAAACCAAGGTGGTTAATGGGGAGATGTGTTGTAAATGGAATAGGTTTTTAGCAGTTTTTTAAATATATAACATTACTTTATAATAATAACTTTGCGGAGCAGCACGGGTCAACTAGGTTTTAACCGGAATAGATTTTTAGCCGATTTTTTAAATATATAATTTTATTTTGTAAGAATAACGCTGTGGAGCAGCAAGGGGCCACTAGTTTCTTTATTAAGATTAAAACTGCGTTTATAGAATTAATAGCTGTATTAATTAACAGCTATTAATTGTAATTTTATAAATACAATTTAATTAAAAATATGATAAAATTCCTTACAAAAGATTAAATAAATTTTAAAAATTCTTTGAATTTCTTCTATAGTAGGAAAGCGGGATGAAAGCCGGAAATAAACTGGATTAAGCAAGTTAAAAGCCTTAAAATTAAAAAAAATATAACAGAAAAGATATTAAAAACAGCTTATATTAAGATATTAAGATATTATTAAGATATTAAGACAGCTTAAAATCAAAATTATGTTACAGAGTTTCCAAAAACAAAAGACCAGGAAACAAAAATCGAAAATGTAATAATCGGTTGAATACAAAGAACAACATGCGGAAAAAAATGGAAAGGTACTGGGAAAAGAAATGAAGGAGTTTGGAACGCGGTCATAAAGTAGCCATAATCAAAATAAAAAACAAATCATTTAAAAAATATTTGAAAACATACCACCAGAAAAACCTTTCAGAGATGGTTGTCATTTTTATAAAATTCTGAATATTTAATGCTACATAAAGTCAGGTCTGTGGAATTTTTACGTTATATTTAAAATTTTAATACTGCAATTAGTATTTCCATTATGAAAAGAAATGAGACTAAGATCCCATCTTATCTAGTTGCTTTTCAATTTATATAAAAAAGGTGAATAATTTGTACAATAATTTAAAGTAAAAAAGGATTCACCTATGATACTTTTCTTTCAGGTGAACCATAAAATTAGTTATTTTAATCATTAATCGGAAGTAAATTTAATCTTAAAAATAAATAAGAATGAAAAAAGAAGATAAAAGATAAATATATTAAAATTACAAAGAATAAACAAGAGAAAATATTAAAAGTACTGGGTTCATAGAAGAAGAGTTTTTATTCAAAAGGAAAACTATAGAATATCATACATAAATTTAAGTATTAACAATAATCTTTTAATCTGTAATACAATAAATAATAATTATAATAGCAATATAGAGCGATGAAACATGGTCAGTAGGAAAGCCAAACTGTTTTATAAATACCGAGCCTGATTTAGAAAGAACTTTCAATATGACTCGAAGAAAAAGCCTGTTGAAAATTTTTACTAGAACCGAACTTGGTAATAAGAAAATATAAAAGTCACGCAGGATTGGTTAATTTAATAATGAAAGGAAATTGAGAAAGAAAAACTGTACAAAGGAATAAGAGTGGACAGTGATTAAAAATAAGAAAGCAAATAATAACAAGTATGAGGACTATAAACAATAAGTATATTTAGACTAAAACATAAATAAGACCGACTTTTGGTTATTTTGTTTCCTTCTGCGCGATTCAAACACCTCGTTCATGACCCTCGTAGTAAAGAACACTACATGAATACGGCGAACAATTTTGGTAACAATAGATGGAGCAGATAAAGAAACGTCAACATTCCAACTTAAAGCATCTAACCATTTACCCCGAATAAATTTTTACGACTTTAAGTTATGCGTAACTCAAGAACGACTTAACCAATCTTCATAAAATTTTCATATCCACATGATCAGAAACACTACTACACCATATCTAAATCTCAATGAAATTGATCTAGTAGTTTTGGAGATTTTTTCTCCACAATGTTTTACAAGAAGGCCTAAAAATAAATAAATATACAAATAGCTTCTTTTTTCCTGTTTAGCCTCCGGGAATTACCGTTCAGGTATTACTTAAGAGGATAAATGAGGTTGATATGTACGAGTGTAAGTGAAGTGTAGTCTTGTACATTCTCAGAACGATGATTTCTGAGGTGTGGTTAATTGAAACCCAACCACCAATGAACACCGGTATCCACAATCTAGTATTCAAATCCGTATAAAAGTAACTGCCTTTAATAGGACTTGAACGCTGGAAATCTCGACTTCCAAATCAGCTGATTTGGGAAGACGCTTTCATCACTAGACCAACCCGGTGGGTTAAATATACATATATACAGTTAAACTCCTATATTACGAACGTCTAAATTGCGAATTTTCCCATTTAGTGAAATTTTTTGGAGAACGGTGAAAATGCAGCATTATTACATTACAAATTGCCTCTACTTGTAATGTTGTAAATACTAAATGTGTATAATAATATACACTGTGTATAATAAATGAAAATGACAAAAATAATAAATTGGATAAAAGTAAGGAATAAGTACTGTATTGAATTTATGTAGGCCTAGATTATTTTTTGTCAATTAGTGTACTGAATGACCGACAGGAAGTTGCCGGCGTCGGTAGGTCGGCAACTAAAATTGTTTCGCATTCTTTTCTTATCTTTGTTTTAAGCTACTGCAAACGTAAGCCTAATGCGTAAGTGAACTGCTATTCAGTCCTAATCTTAAGATATACGATACAGATCTAATGATTTTGTTTTTCTTACTGTACGTACAGTAGACATTACATTTTTGTTGTTTTGAGTACCGTACTTCCCAGTATTTGTTTTCTTCAAAGTAATGTACTGTACTGTCCAGTACTGTACCGTGTACTGGTGTAAATTGTATTTTCCAAGTACTGGTGTTATCGTGTATGTGATTTGTTAAAAATGTTCAAAAGAAGAAAAAGATGCAGATAATCGATGAAGTTGAAGAGGAAAGTAAGAAAAAAGACATAGCAATTCTTTTCGGTATACCGGCAAATCCTCTTTCCACAAGATTAAAAAATAAAAATTTTATTACAAAACAAGCAGAAAATTTAAACAATAATTGAAAGATTTAACTCTTGTATTTATGATGACACTGATGAGGCTGTAATCAAGCGGTTAATTGTAGTTCGTGAAAAAAAAATTACTAGTATTGGGAAGCATTATTAAAGAAAAGGCTTTAGAATTCGCCAAACACTAAACTGTCCTGATTTTTAATTTAGTACTGGTTGGCTTGACAAGTTTATATTACGTCATGCTCTTGTACGAAAGGGTTTTATGGGGTGAGAGTCCTGATGTAAAAGAAGAATATATATCATGGGAGGAAAGCACCTTGCCTAACCTACTACATGATTACAATGAGAATGATATTTTTAACGCCGATGAGACCGGGCTATGTTTTAAATGCCTCCAGACAAAACATTAGCTTCTAAGAACGAAAAATGTTTTGGTGGAAAGTATAGCAAAAAGATTTACGGTAATGGTAGCTGCCAACATGACCGGTACTGCGAAGCTTAAACTTCTAGTAATCGGAAAGTTTAAGGGACCTGTACTTTTAAAGGCATCAAATCATTAGAGACAGATTACGATTACGACAGAAAAGCTTGGATGACAACTGAAATTTATACAAAATGGTTAACAAAACTTGATGATGAGATGTAAAGACAAAAACGTAAAATTCTTTTGCTTATTGATAACTGTCCTGCCCATCTCCGCGCCATGTAAATGTAAACATGGAATCTGTAATTGTTGCTTACTTTCCGCCAGGTATGACTTCAACAACCGGGTTGGTCTAGTGGTGAACGCGTCTTCCCAAATCAGCTGATTTGGAAGTCGAGTGTTCCAGCGTTCAACTCCTAGTAAAGCCAGTTATTTTTACAAGGATTTGAATACTAGATCGTGGGCACCGGTGTTCGTTGGTGGTTGGGTTTCAATTAACTACACATCTCAGGAATGGTCAAACTGAGACTGTACAACACTACACTTCATTTACACTCATACATATCATCTTCATTCATCCTTTGAAGTAATACCTGAACGGTAATTCCCGGAGATTAAACAGGAAAAAGAAAGAAGGTATTATTTCAACACCAATGGACTAGGATATAATTAGGTTCACTACAGAAAACGAATTGTAATGAAGTTTTTAAAAGCTGTCGATGACAATGTTCTGGTTAAAAATTTAATAACTTTAAAAGAATGCATTGTTGAAATATCTAAAGCACCGTCTCATGATGTAACCCCGAAACAATTTGAAAATGTTTTAAAAAAGCCGGGTTAAGTAAGAATTCCAGAATTCTTACCGATAACTGGGGCAAATTGCAAAGCAATACGGAATTAGAACTCCAGTTAGATGAATACCTAATGATCGATGATGAAATAATGGTAGCAGAGTGTTCTAACGGTGAGGAAATAATCAGAGACGTAGTTGCAAAAAAATTAGTGGACCCACAAATTGAAGATGACGTAGATGAAACGGATGGTGTAACGACCGTTGAGCCTATAAATGATGAGTTATTGCGATCATTCGATATGATAAGAAGTGGCCTTCATTCATTTGAAAATGTACCGGATATTATGTTTAATTGTTTGAATAATTTAGATTTTTTTTTTGAAAATAAAATTATCTTTGGAAACAAATCAGTTCAAACAAAAATTATAAACTTCTTTTTAGAGAGTTATTTTACCGACTTTTAAACATACTGTACTCATTAATTTAACGTTTTTATTAATTTTTTATTGTTTTTTACTTTTTTTATTTTATTCCCAATTAAAAAAATACTATTGGATTAATATAATACTCTACTTTTTTTATAAAAGAGAAAGAAGTTATAGTACATTATTTAAATACACAACTTATAGTTTAGTTTTTAAATACAGTACCTATTTTTTGTAAATTTCTTTATGTAAATAAAATTACAGTAGTAGTAGTACTGTATTATTCTGTTTTACGAATTTTCCATTTAAGAAACTTTTTCGCGGGTCCCGTGGTTCTTCGTTATACAGAAGTTCGACTGTATTTTATATAATGTAAATAAATATATAAGGAAATCAGAATTTCAGCGAATGGTATTTTAGTATTCCTAATACCCCAAAACATAATAAAATCAATTTTCACCTTCCACTCAAATCATGCAACCGAAAGTAATACCGTACTTTTCTTCGAAAAGTTTGTAGAAATAATGCAGCAACATGTCCACTAAATGGCAACAAACATGTAGTGTTTGTGTTATCTGTGATTTTGATGTAGTGCATGTACGTGTTAATATCATTTTATGTTTGATAAAAACATAATAATTAATGAGGAAATACAAAATATAAAAGAGATTAAATAATTATATTATCTGACTCATACTAAAGGAATTTCCTAACCAGTTCAAAACAGGCCCTATCATTTAAGCAATAAAACTTATTTATATAAACTTCTAACTGATAAAATTTACAAAAGTACAATTCCATACATAAATAGATTTTGAACTTACAGAAAACCGAAAAAATATATTCTTTTGAAATACACACAAAGTTTTTAATCGTATTTCTGTATGTAGTATTATAATTTTTAATTTTTGTATTGTAATACAACTTTAAGTTATCTTTTTTGTATTTTAATATTCTTATTTTGGAATTTATTATAACTTTTTTAAATTTCATCCTTGAGTTACGTAAAATAATGAAAACAGTTAAATACTTCTTGTGAATTTATAAAACAAGATTGAATGAAGACTTTATGAGAGATTACTAAAATCGATATTATTATTTGAAAGATAATAAACATTGTTTTTATAAAAATGTAAGCTTCCAGTATAAAAATTCCAGCCTTTTTTTTTTTTAACTAAAATCAATTGAACGATTTTTTTTATTGTAAAAGAAAAAGAAACAATCAGTAAACTTTAGTACTGCCATCAGGATAAAAGATTTCTTTCGCTGATTGTGCCATAAGTTTACTTAATTTTGAAATATTGTTCTGTTTACAAAATATAATGCACGATTCTTTTTGAAATTTTTACTGTATTATTTTTTATATTTGGTAAATAAAATTCCGAATATTCACATTTAATTTTTAAGGCGATGTCTTTTTTTTAGCCGCCGGGACCACTGTTAGGTATTGTTTCAGACGATAAGATGAAATTACAATTTTGTAGCGTATGAAAATTCCATGCCTGACCGGGATTCGAACCCGGGACCTCCGGATGAAAGGCGGAGACTAAAGGCTATATGTCCAGTAGGAAAGTAAAATGATCTAAAAGGAAATATGTCACTTAAAAAAAAAAATGCTATGCAACTATTAAAAATAAAAATTTTACCATTCCAGACTTACTACAAGCAAATAAAAATAAATGATTTCCTGTAATAAGAAGGAAGGTTTTTTACAGCATGATTAAAATTAATACATTGATATTATACATGATATAAATATGTTAACAACGAAGATTGTGTATGTTGAAAAAAAATTTTTAGAGAAAGTAAAATAGTGTTTTAATATACAACACAGTTATAAGAGAAACTGGAACAGACAAAGAGTATATTTGCAATATATTATAACTTAATTAACATAGAAGCTTAAAAACTAGAAAAAATTGAAGTTTATGAATAGTAATAACCATATGAGCATAAATCATTGTGTGAAATGAATTATATAAATAAAAGTATGAGTAATATGAGTAATATCATAAACAAGATAAATACAACGTTTTATTTTTGTTTTGAATGGATGTTTCCTAAAATAAAAATTATTGTATGTGTGTATATATATATATATATATATATATATATATATATATATATATATATCATAAAGTTGGAGATTAAGTAGTAAATTAAACCGTGAATCGAACCCATGATTACCATTATATTAATCCATTTTCTCCACTCTCTGAAGTACTGAAAATTGCTTACACGTGGATGAACATCTTTTCATTTAACTAGATGAAGAATCAATTGATGTATAAGATAATAAAAGAAAATAAATTAACTATAAAATAAATTTAAATTATGAACAAAAAAAATTAATTAAATTTTGTAAACAATTTTTAACCATAATTAAATAATATAATTTAAATTTAGAATAAAAGTTAGGAAAAATAAATTTCAATTAAATTAGTTATTATAGATTTTACAAATTTTAATATTCAGGATAATTTACAAAAGAAATATCTGGAATATGTTATTAAAAAAAAAAATTCCGTAAGTTGTTTATAACGATAAACTAAACGTGTGTAGACCATTGTATAGCTCAGCTTATCCCAATAATCCAATGATACCAGTCCAATAAACAGTTAAAGCCCTTATATCCGGTCCTTAATCTGTAGAATAGTTTTACAATGGAAAAAAATTCTGAACATAAGTAGAATTAGGATGTACATATTAATATTAATATAGTACAATTATGTATTATTTTATAGGCCATTCTTTTGATCAATATATTTAATTTTGGTGGTAGAGTAGATACAAAGTCCGGAGTTTGATTTATTTTTCTTAATGTAAAACAAAAAATCAATAAGAAATAATTTCAGCTTGAAATGGGACTGAATACAGTATTATCAATAACCACATAAAACGATCATGATAAACGGTCCTCGTGCGTTGTTAAAAATATCATAACCAAATGGAAAATATATTCTGATCTTCCTTAAGGACAAAAATCTTTTATTTAACGTTTACCGCCGACCGTCATGTAAGAGAGAATATTTTTATAAAAATATCTACAAATTAATGTTTGTCATTATAATTTGATTTAGTAACATATAATAATAGTATGTAATCAATAATTAAATATATACAAATTATTCTTCGGATAAATATACATTCATATTAATAATAATTGTTTTATAATGCTACAGAGCACAGGATTATTTTCTATTAATATACAATTTTATATTTTTTATTGAAATATCCGTGATTTTTTTGGTCGCTGAGGTTTAATTAACGGCATTCTTTAAAATCATTCTGTGATAAAAATGGTTAATATAATTAAATCAACCAATCTATATTAACTAAAACTTAAAATTAAAGCTTTAGCAAGAAAATAGTTAAATAATTATTGAAGAAAAAAGTATTTAAAACACGAATAAAAAAATTTTAAGATGGTGCATAAAAAATATATATAAATATTTTATAAAATTTTAATTCCCTAAAATTACATGTAAAAATAACAGAGATCTTAAAATTATAAATATATTCAAGAAATTTGAAAATAACATTATAACTAATAAGAGGCTTAAACGAACGATGAAAGGTTTTTGTTAAGTAACAACTTAAATTATAAAGAAGGCTTAAATTTAAATACCTTACTCTAATGTTAGGTATTATATTTTTAAATAAATTAAGCTATATAAAAAAAAGTATACTTGTAATTAAACATTTTGATTAAATAAATTTAATTACAAATTAATTACAATTAATGGTAAAAGAAAAAAACACAACGATCGATAATGAGTTTTCCTCGTACCTAACTGCATTATATGACTGGAAAGGGGGTATTGCGGAGTGAGTGAGAGCGTACTGAATGAATTTCAACCACGTTTTCACATACAAAACAAATAGCCTACGTGGTTAGAATTCAACAAAGTAAATCTCAAAACAAAAACTCAATTTATTTTTTTTTCAAAAGTTTATTTTTGTGTTTTTATTAGTAAAGACTAAACCAATTTAAATAAACATAATTAAAATAGTAAAATTAGAATTTAAAAAAAAAGTATTTTTATTTTACAAAATAAAAATAAATAAGAAAATCCATATTATCAAATTTAATTAATTCTGTTTTAATTAATATTTATTTTTTATCGGATAAAAATGTATTATTTATTATTAAAAACAACAACACACATATAATCAGAAGGGATTTTATTTAAGAAAGAGCGGGCATCAAAAGCTACGGTCATTAGCCCGGCGGAAATTGGTAGCGTATGAAAAGATGCCATGCCTGAGCGGGATTCGAACCCGGGACTTCCGCACTAAATGTCAAGACGCTACCTACTGGGCCTTTTTTTAAAAATTCAGCAATATTTTTGTATAAAAAAAAAATAATAATTTTAACGATGTACAGTGATAAGACAGAATAAATATAAATCTGTCAAACTAATAAAATTTTTTTAGTTATAAAAAAGTTAAATAAAAATAATTAAATTACAAAGAAAAATGCCAATAAATTAACTAATCGAACAGTAGTTTTCTAACAGTCGATAGTTATATCGATATTGTATTTTTTAAATTCGTAGTCGATGGGGGAACTTTGAATAAGTTTCGTAAACAAATAAAATGTTAGTAAAATGACAGATGGATATTTAATTAATAAATACTATCGGATAATCGAACCCAATCTCTACTGTATTCCAGAATTTATTTTAATTTTTAGTTAAAAAAATACATACGTATACAGTAAACAGAAACGAACACAAATGTTTCTTTCATCACTAGGTACTAGAAAAATACGACATAATGAAAAAAATAACTAACAGAACAATGAATTATTTTGATTAGAATTACATGAGTCACCATGGGCAGTATTCTATTAGCCGTGAACATTTTGTAACAGGTTGTTCGTTAAAGAAGTAGAACAAACTGAAAAAGCATACATCTGATATTTCATGTGTAGTTTACAACGCAGTTCACAGTAACTAAAAAATTTTAATTTATATTGTATCCGTTACAAATTACATATTTCACGCGCTACAAATTTGCAATCCACATTCCCACATTCTGGTATATCGGTATTAGGAAAAGGCAACCAGCTAAAAATATTTCGCCAATTCCCACATACCAACCTCAGAAAAAAATCTTAGAAAATAAGAATAAAACTGGAAATCAATTAAATAATAACAATTATAAAACAGATTGTACTAATATATATATAAACTACTTAAATATAAATAGCCTTAAGATAATAAGTTACGAGTTAATTAAAATAACGATACTGATTAGTATTTATGTAAACATAGAGTTAACTTGATAATGCAAGGAACAAAACGGAAGATACACCTGGAGTTAATGGTTACAAGAAATTTTTGGAATAAAATAAATAATATTTTTTCTTTTATAAATATAAAAAAGCATAATAGGCTCACTGAATTAAAACACCGATCCGCACAAAAAAAACCTTCAAAATTTGGCAATAAATTTTAAACACTAAAAATTAATTTAGTCTAGTCATAAAACATCTAAATTAGTATCTTTATTTTTTCAAATAATTATTACGGATAAACCCAAATAACGATTAATCTAAGTTCAGATAAACGAATTGTAGTATCGTTAAAAAAATAACAAAATGTTTTGCATAACTAATTTAAGTTCTAAACAATAGTAACCTATTTTTTGTAAATACGAAATTAGCATAACAAAACAATAAAAAAAATTATGAAATTTCCTAGTAATTCCCTGAATTAATAAAAAAAAACACGTCTAAACAGATTAAATTTTTATAATCTATTTTGGTTATAATTTTATTAAAAAGGTTGTGGTATTCGGGGGAAAATCGACATTTCATCTACTTTTATAGTAATAATAATAATTACTTAAATATAATAATTTATTGTTTGAATAACAAAAAAATCCTTATTACTGTAAGTATTTCAAAATAAAAACAAAATGTAATTAATTAATTTTTTTTATAGTGGTTCAAGAATTATTAGAATATATATTTAAAAAAATAAAACAAAGTAAATTATTAAAATTAATTAATCGAATAAGGTCGGGTGAACAGATGCCATGTGGAAGTAACGCCCACAACGGAAAATAGAAATAACAAAAATAATAAAATGGAGTCGGATGTAGAAAGCCGATATCAATAGATTTAATTTTATTAAGGTAGCATGTAAATTAAGATAGTTATTAAACGAATAAAACAGTATGTATCTAATGAACCAATAAATTGGAATAATATTAATTCAGTAAACAAACGTTTTGTTGAATGCGGACTACTTACTATACACAGACACAACAGTGTCTGTTCTATCACAAAAAAGTCAAGGACATGATGTAGTAAACATTATTTTGTTAGGCTTGCATTAAAAAAAAAACTTGTGTTAAACTGGTGTTCAAGAAAACGAAATCGTTTTGTGCGAGGTAAACAACCATGTGTTGGTAAAAAGAAAAAAAAACACAATTAGAAGAAGTAATAAACAAAAATTATGATTTATAAACGAATAACAATTAATTTCCTACCTTATAGAGATACTGATCAAACATCCTGCACACATCTACATCGCTTCCAATACAATAGGTGGCTTCCATGTTATCGCAGGAGCCGATAGGATACCCCAGTAGTTCCACTCTGATAATTGGTGTGTAAAGTACAATTGAAGAGAGACACTGATAAGATATAATATTAATACTAATATATAATCAATCGTAAGTTGATACAATTAGTAATAATTAATATATGCTCCACTAATCACATATAAAGTTCATGATAGTTAATAGATTTTGAAAACGCGCGCGTATAGTAGTAATACTAACAATCAAGTAGAACGATGTTCGACAAATAGATAACAACGATGCTAACACCGCGTAACTTGTTTGTCGAATGCAAGCGGGATGGTTGTAGCACCACGCACGCTGCTTGTAGACCCCCACTTACATTCAATTTTCTTTCCCCCACTGGTAGACTTGCGTCAAACATTACAAAATGCTGCCCTCTTCGCGCCGATTAAATTCTTCATAACTTGCATTACATCACTATTATATCTATTATTATTTTATTATATTATCTACTATCTCCCTCCTACATGCGCTCCCTCTCTTTCACTCTCTCATGTACTCCCTTTTCCTTTCCTTTATTTCTCTTCACTTTTTTCCTTTCTATTCCACCTTATTCCCTTATTCTTTTCCTATAATATATATTTTATTTTTATTATTTTATTTTACCCTTGGGTAAAATCTAATATAATACTATAAATGTAAACCACATCAACAAAACAACAATTACAAAACGAAAAAAACACAGTATTAAAATTACATTTTTTAATTAAAAAAATAATTAATTTCAAAATATTTAATTATTAAAATTGTATTAAAATATAAATTAATTCTACCATTAAGTACTATAAAAAGCCTAGACAGTTTTGTTGATTTTTAGTTTATCCCTTTTACTTTATCAAAAATTATTTTTTTAAAAATAACGAAAAAAAAATACAACAAATAAATAATTTATTTATTATATTTCAACCTGTAATTTCCAGCTTGCAGCCAGATCTGGGTGTGTATGTATAGCAGATACAATTTACTGCTACCGGCTTGCCAGGCCTACAGCTGAAAATGTACCGGTAAACATGTAGTCCTGAACAGACTCAGGACTACTGAAACGTGTGGTTAATTGAAACCCAACCACCAAAGAACATCGGTATCCACAGTCTAGTATTCAAATCCGTATAAAAGCGATTGCCTTTACAAGGACTCGAACCTTAGAACTCTCGACTTCGAAAATCAACTTATTTTGCGATTACGAGTTTAACAACTAGACTAACCCGACGAGTTAAATAAATAATTTAATCATCGATATACGCATGGAGCGAATTTAATATGAATATAATAATTAATCAAACAAAACGTGATTGCATGTTAAAAAATAATTCGAAAATAACCTATTCCAGTACTGTTCTGTTTACAATTTCATTTTATAAAATTAATAAATTATGTTAAAATTAATAAATGTAAATTTACCATTAACTGGACCGTTCTAACTTTACCGTTTATGCTACTGCTCTTTAAAATATTAAGTGCACATCTTTTATGGATTTTCTCAAAAATAATGATCTGTACGAGAAAAAAATAACAGGCGCTGAGTTAATTTTTAATATTTGTTTAAATTCTACCAATAATGTTGTTTATTTTCCCAGTCTTTGTATATAAATAACAATTACCCGATAACACAGTTGAAAATTAACGTAAAAAAAAGAAAATTTTTATTTTCTATTGATATCTTGAACCGGTAAAAAATTACAAAAATACAATCTATTTAAAAGTAATGAAAATAACAATGAAACGTTGTTAAAAATACATCAATTTTGCGCTATTTTAACGTAAAATTAATTTTTAAGAAAATGCTTTTTCCCTTATATATGTATTTCCATATAAGTTTTGAAAATTTGTTTTCACTTTAGTATGGTTCATTTTTTACCGAAGAATTTTTTTTCATATTTCTTGTCGATAGGTTTAAACAGTAAAAAAAAAAACAAACAACTAATCCTGTCAGCTATTATGTTGTTTTACATAACATGCAAAAATTATTAATACAATCTCTAAATGATTACTTCCAAAATTACGGATTTTTACTTTGAAATCATTACAAAATTTCTGTAGATGTATTACATGTAGATGGATGTACATATTTATAAGTGCGCGCGCGCATGAAAGTGTGTTCTACGTATTTTAAAATTGAATTATTATAAACATTTATAATTTTTCCGGATAGATTGCTTTAACACTAGATTAAACTTACGATAATTTTTGTAACTTATTACTAAAAAAGTTTAAATAAATTCAAAATAATTTTCTTAATCTTTTATGAATAAGAAAACGTAAAAGAATAGAAAATAAATTTGAACAATGATAATGTCAAAAGGGAAATAATTTTTTTTATACTCTTATCAGTCCGAAAGTAATTAATTTTAAATACAAATAAGAACCTATATTAATCGGTTTTAAATTAGAAAACCAAAACAGGTACAAAAAGTACAGTATACTAAAAATCTAAAACTAGATCGATTGTTAACTAATCATCATTAGTAGAAACTGTAGAATAATATAAAAAAAATGTTAAAGAAACGTATTAGTTAACAAATAATACGTTAAAAATAATATTAAAAAAAAAAAATAATTCTAACAGTGTTATTAACAAGCATAAAAAGTAAAATCGATTTGATGATTTAGGAAATCACAGTAGAAGCGTACATCTAAACCACCTGAAACCTTAACTCGGATAGCACTCGACGACGTAATGCACAACATCTCTTATGTAGACTGACTAAGATATTTGTATGTTTCAAGACAATTGAAGATAAAATACACCTTAAACCAATTAAGTGATATCCCCGCACGAAAAAAAAAAATTAGTTGAAGGGATAACACTTAATTTTTATTTTTGGTCCCTATCGTTCCTTTATAATTAAGTTATTTTAGTTTCATGATATTACTAACTTTCTTCAGGTAAATTTTGATGAATATGAGAGGCGAGTTTTGGGTCAATGTGGACAATCTGAATTAGAGTTTCAATGTTTTAGAGTTTGAAGTTAAATATACGCTTTCGACTGAGATTTCCTAAAACGACACCAATATATATTTTTTATTTTATACTGTTATTCGGATAATACCGTCAGAAATATTTTTTTTGTAGTGTTTCAAACATATTCTTTTTTGTTAATATCATTTATTATAATTTTCTTAATTAATTTATTTATTTACTTAAATATACTGTTTCCTCAATATATTCTAAGTTATGATCACTAGAGTGATATTGTTTCTCATTCGAAGTGGCCATCTAGTTTTAGATTTTATTTACAATTCTGTAAATGACTTTTAAGTTCTTACTTATTTTCTTATCTATGAATTCTATCTTATCTATGAAAAGATCAGCAATATTTTATTTGCTACTTTAGCTGATTCAGTTTGTTTAATCCTAACTGCTATTTCGTTTACTTAAGTTACATTACACGCATTACAATTATAAGAAAAAATTACTGTAAACAATATTATAAATCAACTTATCATATCATATGATATGATAAGTTGATTTATATATATATATATATATACTGATTTCTGTCATGAAATAATGATTCTATCAAGCAGGAGAAATATAAAAATAATGTTGCGTAACTATAATAACACTTTTCTTAATAAATTTAGCAAGAAAGGTTTTGTGTAACGGTTTAGGTTGTTTATTATTAGTTTAATTTTATACATTTTTATTCAGTAATTTAGCTTATTTTAAACAGTTTATAATTGTTTCGATACAATTTTAATTATTTGAAAACAATATAACCTTATATAAATTACAATTAAACTTTTATTACAAGACGAAAAATATTTAAATACAGTTTTAAAAACGAGAACATGCATAATATGTAATAAGGTACGTTCGTAAAGTAACTATATACCTCTGTTAACATCATTAAACGTTAAGGAATTGTATTCCGTGCGCTGTGAGTAATGTTTTCTGCAAAAGTTGGTAATCCTGCGTTGTGTGCAGTTTGCTTTCTTGAGCCAATTAAGGTGGTGACCTTGTGATGAGAAGGTGAGTTTGGTTTTTTGTTGTTCATTCACTGTTAATCGTCTTTAAACGACTGAAACTGTCTTTCCGTGTGCGCTGAGAACGGTATTAATTTTAGAAAAGGAAATATTTGTCTTTGAATAAGTATTCAGTGAATATGGTGAGTACGCTCAGACAATAAAAGACCAGTTTTCCGTTAGATTTCCAGGTATACTAGTTCCTAATCGACGTAATGTAAGAACGTTAATGAAAAAATTTAGGAAGACGGGATCGGTGAAGGACTATGAGCCAATCGGTAGACCGTCAGTACTCCATGAAGAAAAAACTGCACGACATATCAGACTCTATGGAACAAGCCAATGCGAAAGTTGGTCCGATAGAAAAACATCGGTAGTTGCAAATGCACATAAGACAATTCATAAGAAGCTCAGTCTAATCCTATATAAAGTGAAAGAGGTTGAAAGATTATCGTTATCGGCGACAGGTTTTGGAAAACGAACTAAATAATGTGGATGGTTTCAACAGTTTTTAGGGACAAGATTTTGGACTTTGTTTTATATACCGATGAGGTTCCATTTATCAGGGTATATACAAGCACAGAATTCACTTAATGTCTTGCCAACAACCCACAACCCGTACATGAAATTTCTCTAGATGACCAGAAGACTAGGGTGTGGATTGCAATATTCAAGAGAATATTCGGACAATAGTCAGCCCTATATTCTTCGCAGAAACAATAAATTGACTTCGTTATTGTGAAATGTGAAATCACTCGTAGTTCATATGAAAGCTAACGAAGGAAGCAATAAATAATGCTTGGATCCAATAAGACGCACGACCACGCATATAGTCCATGCAGATAGTCCATTAAGTTACTGCAAGAGGTATTCGGAGGTAGAATCATTTCTAAGGGCTTGGGGACCACCTCGTTCTCCGGACTTAAGCCCACCTGATTTTTACTTCTGGGGTTATGAAAAAAGCAATGTTTGTCGAGGAAATACCCACTAAGAACTTTAAACTGCTATTCGTGATTTCCCCAAGAACATTTAATATGAATAATTTCTATGTTGAGTAATGTTTACCTTCATTCTTCTATTGTGTTGATGCGTTTCGGAAACACTCAATTTACAAAACTTATTGTACTGGAACTTTTAGATTTCTGCTAATTTTTATATAAATTTTGGTTAACGCTTCCCTTTATTTGACGTCATGCCTTTTCTGATCTTCTTCTTGTTTATTTGTTATTAATGGTTATACTTATCTTTTAATTTTATTTATCTGTTTCCTGTTTTCAACAAATTGAGGTTCTTGTAAAGGACATCCGCTTGATTGTTGATCTGTTCATTTATGATCGTATTATTGTTACTTTTTAATTTAAAGATTTCTAAATTTTCTAGAATGTTTATTACATTTGTGAATTAATTTCATTGATTCTTCCATTTTTATTGGGCTTGGTCCTTCTTTTATTAAATGCGTTGCATAATTAGAATCTTGTTTTTGATTTTTAAAAGTTCTCATGTGTTCCTTATATCTTAATTTTAATTTTCTTTCCGTTCATCCAGTGCCAGCTGGATTGAATTTACATTTAATTTTGTATATACCAATACTGTAATAGATATCTTTTTCTTCTGTATTACTGTTAAAAATCTTTTTTCGAGTATTGTTTGTATTTTTACATTTTTATGTAATATTTTTCTCTTCATGTTCTTATTTACACATTAGATTCAATTTCAGCTATGCTAATAATTTTACAAGGAGGCTGCAATAAAACAGAATAGGATTTAAATAAAGATTTAAAAAAGGTAGCTGCAATAAGATTATTTAAAAAAGAGGTGAGACAACCAAGATGTGAGATTTTTATCTCCAGCGCTTTTTCATTTTTACACGGATGAAGTAATAAACGAACTGAAAGAGAGATTTGAAGTTGGAGTAACAATCCAGGAGCAAAAGATATGGCTGTAATGTTAAAATTCATTAATGATATAAAAAAATATAAGCGTGTAGATTTATTGCTGAGAATAACAGTTAATTTCAGATTAAATATGAATAAATCGAAATAATAAAATTTTGAGAGAAAGGAAAATAAAAGATAAAAATAATATACTCAACCCGTGGTAAAAGAAATTTATTATTTGTTTTTATTTATATTTTAGAAGAGATTAAGAGGCAACGCTTTAAAGACAGGCACTTAACTATTAAGCTCCAAACAGACCGGACAGTAATCGCCAACAACTTGAAACCTGAAGTTTGGACATCATTTAATGAAAGAACAGCTACTTATATCCGGAGAGTACAACACAGATGTTTCGTATCTATTTCAGGAATAACGTTTCTAACTCTATCTCCGGCTGTCAGTTGGTGCATCTCTGGTGCTTATATTGTTATAAGTTTGAGCTCAAAATGGAAAAGGCATTGGTGAAAAAGAAGTTTTTAAGTATTAGTGAACTTAATGAGTATTTTATGACAGAATTACTACTGCTTAATGATGAAAATTCATTTTGTTTTTTTTTCCTAAATTTTTACGGGCATCGACTGCTAGGGTCATTAGCCCTCGTCACATTCTTTAAAAGAAATTAGTATCACCATCAGGGTCGTCATATGTAAGGGTGTAAAGGGCTCTTACATTTTATTTAAAAACACAACCAACATAAAAAACATTAAGACACAACAACAACAACAAGACAAAACAACACTTACGGGGTGTAAAGAGCCCCGATATTAAAATTTGAGATGAGGTTCTCAAAAAGACCATGAAATTAAAAATACAACTTATCAATACCATTTCTTTCTTCTACCTGTCTCGTTTATAGTTTGTTTAAGCACCCTCGGGGCGCCAAGAACCGCCGTGAAGCAGTGTATTAGTCGCGCCAGGATGCTGTGGCAGTCTTTATGCCAAGCACTCCTTATAAACAGGCTACATGCATCCATTGCGCTTCCCATAGCCTCGCGCCCTCACTTTACCCTTGAGGGTCCCCCATGCCATCATTGGACACACCCCGACTCACTGCTCTTGAATGTCCACTGGCGTGTAAAAATGCAACTATCTTTTCTTCATTTCCATTATCCAAATCAGCAGGAATGTTACTTCTTAGACGGAACCTCTTTCTGAGGTCCTCATATATTGTACACTCTTCTATTAGATGCTTAATTGTAAGTGTTTTATTACAAACACCGCACATTGGTCTCTCTTCGCCGGTTAACAAATATGAATTGTCAATCGCGTGTGACCGATTCTAAGTCTGGTCACAGCTACTTGTTCACGGCGAGTCAACTTAAAGTCGCTTTTCCATTTATATGGAGAAGTTTTTATTGAGTTTAATTTTGTATTTAAACTCCTCCAATTAGTATTCCACTTGTTTCTTACTATGTTCGTTAGACAGCTTTTAACATCTGCCACTCTTACAGGAAATGCATCCAAATCATCGTAGACTGTTGCCTTTCTGGCAGCTTCGTCTGCGCTTTCATTACCTGTAATACCAGCATGCCCTGGAGTCCATATAAATACACATCGCTGTCCTCGTTGCTTTAAAACGTATAAAATGGTCAGGATGTTTGAAAGTAGGATCTCCTTAATGTTTTTGTTCCGAATTGCAACAAGTACACTTAGAGAATCGGAACATATTAGCACTCTCTCTTCGCAATAGTGTTCTGTGTACCGAAGAGCTTGCTGAATGGCAGTAAGTTCTGCCGTATATACACTGGCCATATCTGGCAGTTTCCAATAGTGGGCCTCTCCATTTACATATATGGAGCATCCAACGTTCGGTTTTAGAGCCGTCAGTATAAATTCTGATATGTTCTTCATAGTTACTGACGGTGGCTAAAAATTCCTGTTGGATGATCACTGTTGGCTTCTTTTTTATTTCTTCCTGAGAGAGATCCAACCTTGTATTTACCGCTGGCAAAAGCCATGGCGGTATTTCTTTTGTGGAAAGTGCTAGTGTCTCAGGAATAGCAATTTCGTATTTATTCTTAATTCGTGGTAGCTAATTCCGGCTGGTCTGGAATAGGTAGTTTCATTTTGTTATTTCCTAAGAAAATCGGATTTCAAACAAGTCCTTGAACCAATTAATCCAAAAATTATGAAAAGACGTTTCCGCTTGGAAATTCCATCAACAAGATTGGTCGCCACTGTTCAATATTTAGCTTCAGTAGACTCGTATAAAAGACTCACGATCTTATTTAAAATTCCAAAGCAATCTCAAACCGATCTCACTTGAAATAAGGTACACCGATTGCAAGAAACATCGATTTGATCTGCCAGTATTTGAGCAACCAGTATCACTAGGAATTATCTCCTTGCATCCAGACAGAGAAAAATGTTGCCGGAAAACATCGGCTTGATAGTTGTTGCCGGCATTATTGGGGCTTTTAGGTTTATTTTATAACCAGTCGATAAAAAAATATCCCAGATCAATCTAAAAATATTTACCGCTCTAGCAGATCATAATAAAACTCCCATAGCTCACAGATCCTGAAATAATTTAGAGGGATTTACATCTATAATGTAAAAGTAATTAATTATAAAGAAAGGAATGGATGGAAGAAAAGATAATCTAACCTTAAGGAAATGGTAATACGCAAGACACCCGGATGAAGATCGGGGGTTCGGAAATCGGAACACTTTATTCAATGGAAGAAATATGGATTTCTAACCAACAATATTGGCTTGTTTAAATACAGTCTACGATGCAACACACATCTATTTTTTTACAGAAATGAAAGAGATATCTAAGAATACATAATCACTTCCATTCCCGGAATTGTGTGACATGTAAAATAATCAAACTGAACTATTAACCGATTAGTAATATCATTAATGGAAATACTTTCATACTTAGGTTGTAAAATTATAAATGACGAATGAAATGAATAGAAAATAGTAAAGGCAAATTAAAAAGCTAGAAGAATTTCTAAACTGAAAAGAAATATTATCAAAAGAAAAATTTATAAATATAAAATATTTTTACTGAATATAAATTCTTTTTATAAGCATTGAGAAACAGACAATTTAATATTATAAAAAAAAAAAATTATTCAGTCTTTTTAAATATGATGTTACCATGTTAAGGTAGGTTTTAATGAAGGTGAGTTAATATGAAATCAAATGAAAGATTTTTAAACAAACAGGAAAAGAGAGAAACTTATGGCAGAATCTTGTAAAATGAAGGACTGGATGAATGAATGCTGGAATATATGTTAAGCTTTAATTAATTTGGTTCTTAAAAAAAAAAAATTGAAAGCAAAACATTAAAGGAAAACAAATATCAGAATATATGGAAATTATAATAGTGGATTAAAATGTAGAAGGTATGTTGAGGTAAAAATATTAACGTAAAATAGAAAGGAACTGAAAACTGTATCAACCAGTCAGGTAACTGACGATATATATACATATAACCAACTGCTGTGTAATTTAAATAAAGACAAAATTTTTGTTTAATCTAAATAGCTCAGTATTTTTTTGTTTTTCTCTAAAGGTAAAAGCTATTTAAAAAATGTTGTTATGTAAAGTTTAATACGTTATTCAACATTCAAAGCATAACCTGTAATTATTTCTGAATTGCTTCACTTTAAATGGAACTAAAAGTTCATTTATGTACAAAAATATTTACTTGACTTTGAAGTCATGTATCGTACAACATTTAATCGAATTCTTTTTTATTATTTTAACTTTTTTCATACTAAAAAACTTACATTCATTTGTTCTTTATATTTGCATCAAATTAAATTCTTTGCTTATATAAATTAAAAGTAAATTTTTTGTAATCTTCTTAGAATAAAGTAATTAAACACATTTAAAAAAATAATTACTGTAATAGTAATAAAAAAATAAATAAATTACCTTAACTTGGACTTAACTTAAAATAAAGTACTACGTCACTATATTCCATATACCTTAGATTTTTCTATGATAATTTTATAGATGCTATACATCACATTACAGTTTTACATTACGATTATAAAATTACAAGATTTTTTATCGACTTTTGGAAGAAAAGTAGGCTATTACTTTCAGTCGCACGGTGTGACTGGGAGGTGAAATTGTGTTTTCATTACGTTTTGAGGTTTGAGTACGAAAATACCATTCACTTAAAGTAGAATTCCCTTATATCATATGTGTATATATATATATATATATATATATATACACGAAGTCTGTAAATAAAGTAATGGGACAATATTTTTCGCAGAAAAACTGGCAACACTGTAAAGTTACTAGTAAACATATGGTTATATGAACAGCTGATTTATATTAGGTATTACTATTTTTAGTCTATTGTTGCACATGAGACGTAAACAAACTTTTCGCGAAACGAGTTTTTTTGTACGTTACAAAAATGAGTGATACTAATTATGAGGAACGTTGTGCAATCAGGTTTTCTGTTAAACTCGGTGAGAATGTTACAAAGGGCATATGGAGATGACTCTCTGTCATGAGCTCAAGTTTTTAGGTGGTTTAAAGGATTTTCAGATGGCCGGGAATCAGTTGCGGACGATTCACGTTCTGGAAGACCGTTAAGGTCAAAAAGTGACGACAATGTTGAACGAATCATATTTAATACGGTATACGACCAGCGATTACTGTCAGAATTATTGTATAACAATTCTATTTGAACCATATCACAGTCCATCAAATTTTTTTCAAAAGAACTGAACATGAAAAAGGTTTGTGCAAAATTGGTCCCAAGAAACCTCACTGTTGAACAGAAAAACAACAGGGTGGATGTGTGCCGCGATCTTCTAGGTCGAATTGAAACCGATCCTGATTTTCTTAAAAATATTATTACCGGTGATGAATCTTGAATATTTGAGTACGACCCAGAAACAAAACGCCAGAACAAGGAGTGGCACACTTATACACAACACGTTTCAAAAAAACAAAAATGTACAAATCAATAATCAAAACCATGCTAATTTGTTTCTTCGATAGTAATGGCATTGTGAATGAGTTTTGGTCTACAGGGCAGACTGTAAATCAATATGTTTTCCGAGAAATTCTTGAAAGACTGCGGAAAAGAGTTCCCGCGTGAGACCAGCCATCAAAGACTATTGGATGGTGCATCTTGACAATGCACCTTATCACACTGCACTCTCAATTAATGAGTTTTTGGCATAGAAAAACAATTCGGTAGTTCCTCAACCACCTTATTCACCTGACTTGAGTCCCTGCGACATTTTCCTGTTCCCGACTTTAAAAAAACACCTCAAAGGACACCATTTTGGAACAGTAGAAAGCATTAAAAAAAATGTAACTGACCATCTGAAGGATATTCCGGTTTCTAAGTTCCAACACTGCTATGAAGAGTAGGAAAACCGTTTGAAGCTTTGCGTGGCATCCCAAGGGAACTATTTCGAAGGTGGTCGAGTCCATGTGTAATTGAATTGTAAATAAAAAGTTTTTCTAAATCAGTCTCATTTCTTTATTTACAGACCTTTTATGCCTATGTTTAAATATTGTGGCAGGAAAATCTCCAAAACTACTTCATCAATTTTATTGAAATTTAGATATGCTGTAATAGTGTGTCTGAAGTTTTGCATGTAAACATTTGATGAAGTTTGGTTCAGTCGTTCATTAGTTACCTCAATTTAAGGCAAAAAATATCCCAATTGAGTTTATATTGGTGGAGGGGTGTGTATTGGTTTTTTCAGACGCGCTTATGCAGTGTGTCACGTTGGTGAGTGAGTTGAGACTTCATGCTTGTGTGTAGGGACTTAATTTATCGAACCTATGTAATATGATTTATTCTGAGTGTCAGTGCGTTTCTGATTGCGAAATAGGAAGGGCGTCTGAAACGAAAAGTCGGTATGCTTGTGCAGAACTGTGCAAACGGTTTTTTTTTTGAAGAGAAATATGATTATATAAAGATTGTACTATCTAACATTGATGATTCAACGCTACTTAGGCTTGTTTATTTCTGTTTTACATGTCCAAATTTGAACCGATGCAAAAGATTTTTATAGTTATAGACTAATTTAAACGTGCACAAATAAAACGATATTTCATATTTTACTGCCTGTAACATCATGCCTATCATTAACTAATCATCATGACTATCAGTAAAAGATTTCGGGCTAGAAATTGATCCATAGCTAAGGAAAACCAAGGTATGTTATTTTTATCCATTTTTATTTATTAATGTCGATATGGATGTGCATGATTTTTACAAATTTAGTTAAACTAGGTGGCCCGTAAGTCATGACGGAGTTTGGACCGGTAATAACTTTTCTGATTAATAATTTCTTTTAGTTTCTTGTAGAAATTTTGATTAGTAGTCTGAAAATTAACCGTGGAAAATTTCATAACCCAATAACGCACCGCACTCTGAAAATTAACATTCAATTTTTAGAATGCAGCGAGTATATTTTCAGCATTTTAATGTTAAAGTTATGCTTTCGGAATTAATGATTCGTCACTTAATGAATAGTTTCTAGCAATAGGACTCAGTAACTGATTTTCTACGTATCGGAAGATCACGATCAGAGGCGAATATGGATTATGTGCGAGAAAATATCGAAGAAAAATCAGAGTCGTCGACCCGTATACGAGCTACTCAACTTCGTCATACGCCACTGCAGTGCATCTTACACGGTTTACACTTACACGATTCAGCTGGTACAGGAAATAAAACATGCAAATTTTCTGTGACGGCTGAATTATGTAGTCCGATTTCAAAAATTGGTGAGGGAAGAAAACAGGCTCATTCACCATTTGATTATGTCCGATAAGGCACACTTCCACCTTAATGGTTTTGTAAATAGGCAGAGCTATAGAATTTAGAGCACCGAACATCCAAGAGTTATGTAAAAACATGATTTGTACCCTCTCAGATGGACCATGGGGTCCATGTCCATGGTTTGGTGTGAAGTAACATTGCAGGGCATCATTGAACCGTTATTCTTTGAAAATGACAACGGATATTGTGCCAGTCAGTGGAGAACGATATCTTTAAAGTTTAGTAAAACCTGCACTGGAAAACAGACCTGGAATGTAGTTTCAGCAAGATGGAACCAGTAGCCATACAACTGATGCCACAATGTAAATCTTATGAAACATTTTTGGCGTACGAATAATTTCCAGAAAATCTGCAGTGGTTTGGCCGCCACGGTCTCCAAATCTGACGGTCCTGACTTTTTTCTTATAGGAACATCTAAAAGAAAGGGTATTTGTGAACAAACCCCAGACAATTCCACATCTATAGGAAAGCATTAAATGATAGATACAACAGCTATTAAAACAACAGCCACAGAACTTACAGCTGTTATGGAACATACCGTAAATGCGAATTCGAAAATAGGGTAGACATTTAAAAGATAAAATTTTCCCTTCATAGCGTTAAGTAACCTCCATTATGAGGTTTTAATTATAATCATAAATAAATAAAGAAATATTAACAAAAAAATAAATAAAGAAATATTTCAACCCCTTGATTTATGGGCCACCCACGTATAATAAAAATATTAAAACTAATTTGCTATTTCTCCTATTTCCTTCATAAAATATTAGTTTATATTTACTTATAATATATCTACGAGCATTTAAAAATATATATGAAAATTCGTAATGAGGGAATATAAACTTTTATCTGAGAAGAGAGTGACCATTGGAACGCGGGTAATCTGGATTAACTTTTGTAAAAATGAATCCGGATAGTTGGAAAATTAGAAAAGGTTTATCATACATACTGAACGTATCATTCTAATGTTTAACGGATATCGCACAAGAGATAAATATTAGAAATTAAAAAACATGACTGCCGAAAAAATCATTGCTGATAAACATTGCTGTTTATGTTTTGGTTTCGTTCATTGTGATTTTGTATTATACTAGCAAATAAACCGTTTGAATTTTGAAAATTGGAAGATCGGTTGCGAAGGCTTAATATTTCCGAATAACTGTGATCTGTTAGATCGAGAGTGTACCTGATGCATGCCAAAATTAGCGAGTAGTTAGAGGCTAGTTGAACACCTTGCCATTGGGTGGGTGTATCGTTGGGCCCGTATGAGGGACCCCGAGGACAAATGTTTCCAATGTTGGGGTGTAGTCATATGTCCTTCAACTGTCAAGGTGTTGACCGATCAAGCCTTTGTTTTAATTGTGGGAAGGTCAGACATAAGCGGGCTCAATGCACTCACCCGCGCGTATGTGCGATCTGCGGGAAGGAGGACCACTGGACGGATAAGTGCTCTGGCCGGGCATGAACTTTTATCCTGGCGATACGGGCAGGTGCTGGTTGCCACTGAGCATCTCTGGTGGTGAAAGGGCGGGGTAGCGACGGGGTGTCAGATAGTCCCCTGTGGAATCGTCGTCCGTCTGCACTTGTGCGGTTGGGCGCCGATGATGAAGCACGGGCACTCTGGCACTCCGGAGCAGTTAAGACTGAGTCCCGGCCGGACCGACTTTTGGGTCGCTTCTGTTAGAGGCAGGCACTAGATAGACCGAGTCCCGGCGGAGGCGACCTTCGGGTTGCCTTCGTTAGAGGCAGGTACTAAATGACCGAATCTCGGCGGTGGCGTCCCTCAGGTCGCCCCTGTTAGAGGCAGGCACTATAAGACTGAGTCCCGGCTACTGTGTTGGGGTGGTCGGGTCCGGGATTGTAGAATCCTTGCTCTGCGGGTTAGAGGCGTGGGACCTCCCAGGGCTGAGTTATGCTTAAATGCTGGTCCGGCCCTGGGAAACTGCGAGAAAAAAAAAGTGAAATAAGTTAATCTTCAAGCTACTAAAAAATGCCCCGTTTAAATTTTTAAAGTCGGACGACTATTTGCAGAAATATAAGAGCACCCCATTGCACCTCCTAAAACAGCACCCGAGGGGCACCCCGTTTGTTATCAGTTGATGGTGATGATTGGTCTAGCCTTGCACGAGATGCTCGCATCACCTCACCAATCTAGCCTCATACGCAGTTCCCACGGGAAGCCCATTATTTATTAAACATCTATTTAATATTGTTTTATTTTATTTAACATAAATTTAATTCTATTATTTTTGTAATATTACTCATGTTTGTATGTATTACTCATATTTTTGTATATAAATACACACACACACACACACAAACAAACATACACATATTTATATAACTTATGATACTCCCGATAACGTAAGGATTCTAACGCGGGATCAAACATCTTAATCAGTTCAGCCGTTGAGCAGCTACAGTGGAACAAACAAACAAACATACGTCCGTACAACCTACATACAACCCTTTTTGGACAGTCGTGTAAAAAGGCGAAAATATTTCAAAAAACTGCATTTCGGTAAAGTTAAAAAGATACTCGAAACATACATGTAATGTAAATAAAACACATATAGCTTTACAAAAAATCCAATGAGTTACCAAGATTTATAAAACTTTCATTTACAAATGAAAGAATTAGGATTTACAATGAAAGAAATTAAAATTAAATGCCCTACTGTTTTATAAAAAAATTTATTTAAAAAGCTTCTAAGAAAAAACTTACAAAAACGTATTGAAGAGAAATTGAGTTAGGTTACAGTCTGTGACAAAAACAATTTGTTGCTACAACCAGACCATAGCGATAGTTCAACATTCATAAGCTTTTTCGTGTGACGGCCCAGGATATAAGTCGTCGTTCTCTCCTTCAGGTGCCAATTGATCATCTTTTCATACGGCCCCTACGATCTTGTTGTCGCTGAAAATTTGGTACCCTGCGTCGTTGTCTCGCTGATGATCCATTCACCGACACTCTCGAAGTCGTAGTCTACACAGCCTGGAATCTATTCTGTGAACTTCCTTATATTTTCAACTTCACGATACTTTACATCAGTCTAGCTAGGCATTGCTTTTTTTTTAAATCTTATTCCACGCTCTTACCAATGTTCCATATAACAGCAGTATTTAAAATAATTGTCTTTGATTGTTCTAATCGCTTACATCTTTATTATTATCCGAAAGATTTTTTCCTCAGTTCTTTGCGGTAAAGGCGTTTCAGGGAAATTAAAACCACTTGATTCATTGATCGTAAAAATGCATGAAAAATTTTGAGATCATGTTTGATCAATCAACATGTCCTATCAATTTTTACACTAGTTAATTTTATACAGTTTAAATAAGCCTAAATTTAAATATTTTTTGTGCCTTACGAGTTGCAAAAAAGTATATTAATAAATCCAATAAAAACAAAGATCGATAAAAAAATATTTACTTTTGAAACAAAGCTTTATTTGAATTGTATTCTAGATTTTATCAATAGTGCATTAATTTTTTTTTTAATTGCCTAGTGCGGATGTGGGCAGTCCGGGTAGTTGGACATCCCGAAAACTGGCGTCGACTGTAGACGATAGAAGTATACTAAATTAAATTATTTACCAATCTATTGCTGCAAATTAGAAATAAAATGCGGTAAAAAATTGAAATTTGTAGAATGCCTGGTTTGCTTTAAAAATAGCCTATTTTTCTTTAAAAAATTACGGCTATTTTAAGTAATTATTAAGCGTTTAAAAGAGGAAGAAAATATTATCTCGCCCGTACAAGAATTTAATTACTGTTTGACAGAAATAAAGTTATAATATTGTTTAAAGTTTTTGGGGGATATTTCAAACTGTGTTCTGTTACTACTTTAGTTAAAATATCTTCTGTAGAATCTAGTTATTACCGCCATATAATTCAGTTAATATCTATTGAGTTATGTAGGGTAACTTTCGGTTGCATAGTTTAAATCTATACTTTGTGCAGGCCTTAGCTCGCTCCGGGAAATAACCTAATAAAATTCTCACTTATACCCAATTTTCGAAAATGTAACAAAGGATAGCTGTATAAATATTCGAGTAAATTATTTCAATTATAAAACTAAAACAAATAGTCAAATTTTTGTCAGTATACAGGCCTTCATTAAGTATTATTAAAACATTCATAAAAAAACTCTTTAAATTTTAATACTATTTTTACGAGTGAAACTTCTTTATTTAATATAATGGAGTAGATACATACATAACCTTAATATAATATCAAATTTAATTAAAATTACAATTCTTCTAATTTAATATTATTTAAATAAAAAAAGGAAACGTTTTGTATACATTATACAATATATATAAATACATCCATAAATATTTTTTTTATTTTTTGTTAATAATAATTTATATTATTAAAAAAAATAAAATCTAATCTACATCAGTCTGAGAAAATATTACATAGCTAACGACGGCAATAGAGCTTAGCAACTAATGCCAATGACCCAATCAAGGTGAACGAGATGCCATACGTAACAAATCACAGAATGCCAAAATAAACAATAATCTTTGTTAGCCAGTACTCTTAATAATAATAGTAATAAAATGTTCCAGTAAATTGATGATTTTTTCGATATTTTTTTTTTATTATTAACAAAACATTCATAATTTATGTCGATAAAAATCTTAATATAATAGTATTTTTTTTCCATGCATATAAATAAAATTATTACAAGCACATAATATAAATATATATAGAAGATAATATAGTGTTGGTTCACATATTGATATGTTCTAATCATGCAGATAACTTGGAAAAAAAAAGTTGTAAACCTAATAAATTGGAGAATACAAATTTTTCAAATAGAATATAATTAATAAAATAGATTGCTTAGAATACTAATTTTACAAGAAGACATTATTTCTTTTATAAGTTAATTTTAATAACTACAAAATTTTATTATGGAAATAAATAATGAAAATTATTATTATTTTATAACCAATAAAAAATAAAAATAAATATAGTATGTTAACAATATAATTACTTTTCTTGTTGGAGATTATTTATCTGAATAATTTTTTTTTCGTCTGACTAGTTTTAATTCTCCATTCCTTATTACTTTGAGCTAGTCTTTTATTTTCTATATTTATTTTTTATATCTTACTCATCAATTATTTGTTTCATATATTCTAATCTTTGTCTTATTTTACTATTTATATCCTTAATTCTTATTTCTTATACAAATTCACGAATTCTATATATCTTATACTTTGCTCCTTGTGTGCGTGTTTTGTATTTTTTTAAATAATTTTTTAGCACAAACTTCTTTTTTCCCCAATTCAGCTTTAGAAAAAATCGAGTCATGTGACAATTACGATGAGAAGTGATTGACCACGGGTTAATCTGAATGGTGTCTACATCCCTCACACGGATCTAGTACGGTGTTTGGCCTACACTTAATAGTTTCCTGACATAGAAGGGCCAGTGGTAGAAAATCACAGTTATCGTTATTTAATAAACTTTTCATCTACAAAGGTAGACTGAAACCTATGTGGACGTATGGAATCCAGCTGTGGGGAACGACGAATAACAAAAATACTGAGATACTTTAAAGATTTCAAAATAAATTGATGACCAAAACAGAGGCGTCGTAGTTTGTTAGGGGGAAGAGAAATTCATGATTATCCAGGATTACCTTTTGTTTACGAAGTGATGCAAAAAATTAATTCGCGGTACAAGTTGAAGTTAGAAACACATGTAAATTATGTGGACAGTACCGAGGAAATAACGTAATTGAAATGAAACGTCCCAAATGCTTGACCTGGGAAATGTAACTAAATGAGTGATCTGGAGAAGGAACCTAGGAGGGGAACACAGGATGAGCCTATCACTGTTTACTGAACGTCACTTTGATAATCCACGAATTATAGCTACTTCTATTTACCACGAACATTTGATTTATTTATAGCGTTGTTTTCATACGTTGGTATTGATTACATTGGTTTTATTTTAATTTTTATTCTTTTCTACCTGTGATTTATTTCTAGTGCTGTGTTGAAGTGTTGATCTTTACTTGCATTACTTATACATATGTTTTTCCTATATATGAGGTGCTGAACCTTGGTATGTATGTTTGTTCCACCGTAGCAGCTTAACAGTTGAACCGATTTATATGTATGACGCCGGGGTGAAATCATTTACCGGGAGTGTCGTAGACTATATAAATAGGTATGTATATATATATATATATATATATATACACACACACACACACGAGAGGTGATCTCTAAAGTAAAGACCGTTATATTGTAAATGAATTTATTCTGAAAACTTTATAAATATTTTTTATTTCTCTTAAATTACATGCCTTATACCATTTCTCTATATAATCGCAACATGAATTAAGATATTTATCGTAGCGATACACCAGCTTCAATTTACCCTCGTCGTATTCTTCTGCCGCCAGTCCATTTCGCTACTGATTAACAGCACTTTTAAGTTGATCGTCAACCGCAAATTGTTTACCACTTAAAATTTCTTTAAATTTCCCGAATTATCTATTTGTTTCCCGAAAGTCCGGACTATATGGTGAGTGGTCGTAAATTTCCCATCCAAATGTTCTCAGTAAATCTCGTGTCGGACCCGCAACATGTGGACGTGCATTATCGTGTAGCAGGAAGACCCCGTCGGTCAGCCGCCCACGCCGCCGATTTTGAATGGCGTGCCGTAACTTACATAGTAACGCGGTAGGCTTCTGCATTTATAGTCGTTTCACGTGGCATGAAATCAATCAGCAATATACCAAACCGATCCCAAAAGACTGTGGCCATCAGTTTGCGTCAAATGGCTGTGGCTTGACTTTTGTTGGTCTGGTTAATGATTGAGATGACGCCATTCACTTGACTGCCGTTTTCTCTCTGGAGTGTTATACGAAATCCACGTTTCATCGCTGGTAACAATTTATTTACGGAACTCATCACCTTTTTTCTGTGTAGCGTATCAAAAATTCCAAAGCAGATATCCCAATCGGATTTTTTGTGACGTTCCGTTAAGACATGCGGCACCCAACGTGCACAAACCTTTCTGAAGCCTAAATGGTCATGTACAATGTGACTGATAACAGCTCTTGAAACATCAGGAAAAAGAAGGGCCAGGTCGGAAATCGCTGAGCGACGATATTTTCTGATTTCATCATCGACGCGTTTCAACAAGTTCTAGGTGATTATCAAGGGCCTCCCCGAATGTTCTTCATTATGCACATTAATTCTGTTATTTCTAAATCTTTCACAACATTTTCGGATGTTTCTTTCGTCCGTTACATTATCACCGTACACAGCAACAAATGCCTATGAATTTCAACCGGTTTAACGTTTTGGTGGTTTAAAAAACGTATGTCTTCACGTATTTCACAGTCGGCGGCAACATCGATTTTCCTATTTATTTTATAACGTAATAACTCACATAATATAAGATAACTACAACGCGACATTCTACAGAAAACAATGCAGTGTGTACATTACTTCTCGTGGCCAAGAACGACACAGGTTCGCCAACCTTAAAGAGAGAACTTTTCCAGCGATCTTTACTTTAGAGATATCCTTCGTGTATATAAATATATATATATATATATATATATATATGTTTAATAAATTAAATAAAATTGAAAACAAAACTGTACTATATACAAAATTTGTCACCCTGTTACAAATTATCCTATACTAAAGGGCAATATTTTTCTTTTTGGCAGTTGTGTTTTTTAATTTTTAATATTTATCTCTTGTTTTTCAGTTTTTCCCTAGAATATTCCATTTCCAGATTTCCACTATTTGCAGAAAATAATTTGACAAATTCAAAAGATAAATATTTAAAAAAGAACAAAGAAACGTTAAAATTGTTACCTTTTCAAAAAATATTTTTACGTTTCCCATCGATTACCGGTAAAAATCAAAGGAAAATTCTATTTTAAAGCGTGTTATAGGACACTATAACACTGAAACAATCCGTTTCTACAAGTTACTATAATCTGGTTACAATCCGGACGCTATAATACTTAATCCGTTATATATTATTTTTTCTCATAATTTTTTTTCTTCACATTATCTTTTCTCTCTGAGTTTCTGTGGTGAATTAATTCATCAATCAAAAAACCTTTTACATTTTTTGTTTGTTTTATGGTTTATAAGTTTTTCATACACTTTTTACATTATAATGTCATAAATCACTACCCTCAGTATATATATATATATATATATATATATATATATATATATATATTTCCTAAATCAATATTCAATAATGTTCCAAAAATGTTTTTTGCATGAAAGCTCTTAGCTTGGGTTAAGAGAGGTGCTTTTTTTAATTCTGCTTACTTCGACTATTGTTTATAATTTTAGTTCCTTAATGACAGAATTCTGTAAACTTCTTGTATATTGACTACTTTGATCTTAATATTTAGCTTCATTACATTCTTCTTTCTATCACATTTCATTAATTTTTTTATTTTGAATCTGAATGTCTCTCCCCAGAAATGAGTCTATGTTAACATGCATTACGTAATATAAATTAATTTTTAATTTTAGCCAAAATTACAATACCAGCAGTAAATCAAAACAGTTTGAATTTTTCTTCTTTTTTTAATCACACTATAATTGTACTTATATTTATTTCTTACTTCTTCCATATACAGATTAAAAAGCAAAAGGGATAAAATACTACTCTTTCCTACTGGAAATTGAGTCATTTCGATTCCCATGCTCTTTTTTTAATCAGAGGAGATGCATTCTAGCAAAAAATTATTTATTTATAATAAAAAAAATAAATAAAATTTCTAATAACCTTTGTTGAAATTTGTTTTAATTGTAAAAAGGAAAACCGTTCCTTAATTTTAATTTTATCTTACTAGGTTACGCCTATAATTAGGAGAAGTTATAAAGAGAGGAAAGGAACAACATAAGGAGTAGAGTAAAATAGAATAAGAAAAGGAAGAAATAATGAATGATCTGAAGAAACAGAAGAAAAAAAAGTTGATAAAATGAAAGAACAGAGAATTTTAATACTGATGTCAATATTTTAGTTGAAGTATAATTATTTTATTTCTATGCTTAAGGCGGTTGTTGCAGTTTACATCAATATCGATTTATAAATTTCGTCAAAGTTACATTGTTATAACAATATAGTACAAACAAATTATAAATGTTTTTAGTTTAAAAACCTCAGTTTTTTAAAAATATATTTATAAAATATCGTTTTAAAGTTAAAATCAAATACTTGGTCCTTTTGATACGATAAAAAATTAAACAACTTCTTTATAAATTTTAAAACGGTAATAAATAAATAACACTAATATTATTAAAACCGCATCTAACATTTTTTTTACAATTTTCATCTAATCTCGACTTGAAGTCTGTGGGAAATCGAAAATTGCTAATTTATAATTTATTAATTTCGCACAGATCTAAAATGTTGAAATTTAAAGAAAAATTGAATATCTACTAATTTTTACTTTCTAGTATGTCTATTTGAAATTCATTTTTATTATTTTTTAAAATATTAAATATATATATATATTTTTTTAATTTGTTATTTCTACTTAAATACGAGTATGCTTAAAAATATACGCAAGAAGTAAATGATGTTTACTTTTTACGAAACAGTCGATATGATACAAAAAAAGGGACACACCAACATTTTGAATAAATAAAAGTATAAAAAAATAAATAAAAAAACTCAAGTAATTATTTTTCAGTTCTTCATAGATATTTGACTAGAATTTAGAAGCATTATAAGAAAAAACTACCCACCTTAATTTAGCACCGATTACAAAAAGTTAAAACTCTAAGAATTTATTTTCACACTTACAGTGGATTTTTGAAGTCTGTTTTACTATTTACTGTTTATTTTTCTTAATAAAAAATTTTATAGGTTTACATAAAACATCACAGATAAATTCAAAAAAGCCTATGAAAAAAGGTAAGAAACCTGATTATTAAAAATCAGAAAAGAAATTTAGAAAAACAACGTTAAGTAATTACTGTTAAGCATGAGAGAAGATTCATTTTTGGAATAAAAATATTTTAAGAATTCTGGAAATATTTGTATTTGTTATTTCTTTACCTTAATCTTTTTTTCACGTTAAAAATTAGTTAATGTAAGAATGACATCATATCATTAAGCTAAAACAATCCAATAGTAAACTGTAATAAGGACAAACAAAATATATTAATAAATTGTCCATTAAATCGATGTAATTTACTGTTTAAAAAAAACCTTCCACTTAAACTAACTGGAAGAAACAGAGACGAAATTTAGAACTTCTATAAAATAAAGAATAAAACATCAGAAACGTTTCATTTTAAAGAGAAAAACTTAAATCAAATAATAACTATTAGTATTATTTGATTTAAGCACTCGAAATGAGTTATGGGTGTCAAATTTTGTTTTCAATCGAATGCATTCAGATTAAGTAAGTTTTAGGAGTTTTAACACATTATTTAACCATAGCAACAGAAACCGAAGGTTTAAATCTCGAGACAAACAAGGCCGCCTTCCTGGAGGAAGAAAGAAGCAACAAAGGAGACATTTGAACCAACCTTAACTGGTTTCGTCATTGACTTCCTCGGTTGAAAGGTCTTAATTTCATTGTCAGTTTCATTATGAACTGGTTTAGATTTTTTCTTTCTTAAAATCACATTAGTCCAGCTACCCATTCTATTCTGGGGTGGTCCCAAATCCTCATCTATCATGAGTAAATCGTTGCGCGAAGATATGTTTTTATTTATTTCTGAGGCGGTAATATTTGCGCCATCGTCAATTATATTTTTGTTTAACTTGCCAGCGAAACAAAAAAAAAAAAAAAACATTGGCATTCGGGCTCGAATTAAAACCGCTTGAACTATGGTTCGCGATTTCCTCCCACCCCTCAACGAATTTTGAAAAGAGATTATGTGGCTAATGTCCCGTGTATAGAAATATTTAAGCCAAATTTGAAGAAATTTAACTTATGTAGATATGTATCTAAAAACATACGTAGATATTTTTTGTTCTAGAAGAACTAGTGGAATCCTTACACGTAAATATTTGCAAAAAATCTTATACCCAATTTTTGATATGATTACCATATATAATTCCTCCTTTAATATTCAATCTACATTATTAGGGAAATAAAATTTCTCTTTGCACTGCACTATTTGAACTGGTAAGAGAAATGATAAGGTTAATTCTATATTATATGATGAAAAATATACCTTATATTTAAGGTATTAAATATATTAGGCATTTGTATATTTTCAAGATGTTAAATATAATACCTTAAAGTTATACAAATTTTTACAGGTAATATTACACATTTTAAAATTATTTTCTCTTTAGTTTGTGTTTGTGGGTACATGTGTGTCAACTACCTCAATAAAAATTATTTATGATCGATTAGCAATCGATAAGTTAATTAATCATTTTTGATTATCTAACTTTCACTTACTTGTTTTTATTATTATTGCTATTATTTTAGTTCACTAATGTTGACTCGTCGACGCAAATCGTTGTTTAACAGCTGATTTTCGAACTCAAAGGTTCTGAGGTTCAAGTCCTAATAAAGGTTGGTTGCGTTTTTACGGATTTGAATACTACACAGTAGATACCGATGTAATTTGGTGGTTGGGGTTCAATTAATCACACGTCTCAGGAATGGTCGACCTAAATCTCAACAAGGTCACACTTCAATTATATGACATACATATTGGCCCGGGTGGGGGGGGAGTTGCTTATTGTTCACTAATTGAGTAGATTGCAACGTACATATTAGGAAAATAAATAAATATTATTTTTTAAATCAATTATTTATTGTTTAATATAATTTTGAATAAATTCTAATTTTGCAGTAAAGAAAGATAAAAACAATAACTTGAAAACAAGGGTTGAATTAATATTTAAATAATTATTAAGGGAATGCATTTTAATTGCACCGTAAAGAAAATCTATAAAATGATTTTTTTTTTAAATTGTACCAACACAGTCTTAATAAATATTATATAACAATAAAAAAAGAACTTAACTGAAATGTAAATTTTCAATTTTGTCATATCTCTAAGTCTACAAAATAAACTTATTTAATCAATAAAATTAATTTAAGAGAGTATACTACAACTATATACAGTAACATGTAATTGTTTAAGTTAAATAATAGAATACAGCAGCCTATATCGATTTCTCATCTAGAGTTCTGAGCAATTTTAATTAAACATTACTATTATGCAGGATAATTTACTCCTGAATAACAAAATACGGGCTGTTTAATTAACAAAACAATGGATCGGTTGGAAAGTCAATTACATAATGAATTCATTTTTCAACAAATAATAATTACTGTACTATTAAACGAGAAAGAAAAATGTTTTGCATTATCATAAATTTTTTTTCTTTCATTAATTAAAAAACGAATTACAAATAAAATAATAAAGTTGATAAATATTTTCTAAACAAAATTAACTGCAGTATACTTTTCTAATACCTTTAATTGTTAGTTTTCTTTTTTTTTATTTGTCTGGTTTATGTTATTCCCTAATCCTATCGATTGTTTGCTTTTAACCACAATATTATCAAATGAAACCTAAGTTTTCAGTTTAATTTCAACTTAAGTATTTTTATCATAGTCTTTCTGTAGGATTTTTAACCTGTCCAAATATTTTTATTACCAAATTAACAAAATCTGGTAATCTTAATGTACAACACAACACCTTTATTACAAAATAAGATTTTTCAAATTTCTTTAGTTTCCTATATATTTTAAGATCTCTTTAAGTTTTACTTGTATCAATCTATCTAATTTTTCTGTAACAACTAGATTAAAATTTCTCTCTTATTTTCCTTTCTTTTTTTTATTGATAATCGTTTAGTACTATGAAGGATTATATTCCAATATGCTTTTTCTAATTCGTACATTTATAACTAAAACTATTCATTTAGTCATAATGTTCTGCCATTAGGGCAGGTCCTGTCACGGCTGCTGTCTCCACCTTGTTCTATTCTTTGCTAACCTCTTTGTTTCCGCATATTTTCCCTTTTCAATAATTCCTTCCATCATTTGAAATCTTTTCCTTCCTCTTTCTTATTCACCAAGCTTTCTGTCGCATCCACTAAGTCTTCTTCTTCTTCTCATACACTGTTCTAGCCAGTTCCTTTTCCTATATTCAATCACGTTTACCATTTTTCTGTTTTCTTCGATTCTCCTTAATACTTACTTCATTTGTTATATGATCTTGCAATCTGACATTTATCATTCTGCGCCACACCCGCATCTCAAAAACCTCAATTTGTTTCTGTCTGCCATTCTCATTGTTTCAGCTCCGTAGAACATCACACTCCAAATAAAATATTTAATATTGTTAGATACCTTCTGTCTAATAATACAAGATATCATTTCTGTATGAAAGCTTTCCTTCCTTGTTTCATTCTACTTTTGATGTCTTCCGTCATTTTTACTAATTTTCCTACTTAACTAGCAAACATTCTACACTATGTGGTACAAATAAAACAAAGGTGTTTCAATATTTTAGTATTTAATTCCAAATCTTCTTTCTTTCTATCAAGTCGTAATTCTTATTTTCTGTTTCTGCTTTAATCTTACTTCTCCATATTTTAAAATGTTTTCCAGTTTCTTAAAGGCAACGTTAATATTCTATTTTCAATTATCTGTTACATAGGTGCTATATTTTTTCCATTATTGTTTGTTTACCATTTTTTCCATTTACATTTCGCTCAGAACCAATCTACTAACCGTGCATGTCCTATATGCGGTCCAAAACCATGTTCTTATTTTTATTAAATTACGTCATAAAATTTTATTCTTTATAATTCCTTTCAAAATCTTCTCATTTTGAAATATATTATCAAATTATAATAGTAAATGAATAATTAAATTCCATAGCGGAAAAATGTTTTAATGTAAATTATATAACAGGCCTTTAACAACCCGACTGCCATGAGACCTCATATGGCGTCTAATCTACTGTTAATATCAGAGAACACGAAAAAATCTAATTTTTATAAAATATATTTTTTTGTAAATACTATCATAATATTTTACGTAGTTATTTTTAGTATCTTATAACTGATTTTCGCGATAACATGATTACGCGTACAGAATTTCGTACGATATCAACATTAAATGGGCCGATTTAAAATGTAAAAACAAGAGAATATTGAAACAAATTCAAACATTAATCTCGCCGCTACAGGAATATGTAATTATTTGATAATCATTTTAAAACTTTTATAAGTCAAAAACTACATAAATAAGATCCTAGGAAATAAGATCTCAAATGGGATCTCGAGGCCTCTCAATGGCGGATATTTTTTCTTATTTTATTATTAAATCCATACAAGAGCAATATAGTACAGCATATAAAATAGTTTATAAATTGCAGATGTTAGTATCTTTTCGGTTAATCATATCTTACTTACTTAAAATTGATTAAAATTTAAATGTTGCTATGAGATTCTTGCTGGTCGGTTGCTATGCGATTGATTTTTATTTATGTTTGCTCTATTCTTAGTGATATATAAATGCTCAATTTTCACAAATAATTTAAGTACTTACATAAAAACATATGTTCATAGAAAAATAAAAGCAAAATTAGTTGCTATAAAGAGTCTCCGTGTCCTAAAAATTAACTGTACATGAGATCTCACGGTCTGATTTTAATATTATGTGAACCCCCAATTGGGATCTCATGGCCAGTTAAAGAGGACTCGAAAAATCGACGGGGCAATCAAATAGTTAAATTTCAATTTTATAGATAATTTTCACTATCTAATTTTTTTTAGATGTATCAGCATTGTTGATACTCTAAAAAAAATAATCTCAGCTGACAGCGATACGACTCTTAAACCGTTGACTTCACTTAGACATTAGTCTTAGAGAATATTTCTTCTTTTTACGTTAGTTTATCAGAAAGACAACGAAAAAATAGAAAAAGTTAAACAATATGAACTAAAAAATTAATCGGATATTAAAAATATTAAAAAAAAAACCATTGAATAATATATTAGTTATATAAAAAACAATTTTTAAATCCGTCTACAACAGCTTTCTTAAGTACATTGATAGAGATTCAATTAAAAAATACTTAGTCATCAAAAATTTATTTTTATAGTCGTACATACCCAACATCGTATTACAGAAAGATATGAATACTACAGCAATAAATGAAAAATTAAAGGAGTTATGTTTCGTGTTTCGAAAAATTAATGATTCGTTATGTTTGTTGATATTGTATGAAGTTTCTTTTAATTTCATTTTTTTTTGCAATTTAATCGCGTTAACGTTTCATTACAATATATCAATAACTGAAACAGTCATAAATTTCACCGAAATTAATAAATCAAAAAATTCATAGTTATGCAGTTTGTTACGTTAGGTAACTAATAATTTCGTATACTAAACTTCGTACGATATCCACATAATATAACAAAACGCTCGCTAACCTCGTCCTTATTTAACTTCGTTAAATATTAAATGGGCCGATTTAAAATGTAAGCACAAGAGAATATTGATGTGCAAACACAAAAATTTCTCTCGCCGCTACGGGGATTTGTAATCTTTTCATAATTATTTAAAAATCTTTTTAAAATTCGAAAACTACATATAACGACACATTTTTCGTACCTAGTGCTAGTCGTTTCATTTCGGTATACCCCCTACATTCTACATCCCTAACAATTTGTTTTATACATTTCAAACGTTGTCTACCTGTACAATTTTTTCCATCTATCTGTCCCTCCAATATCAAAGCGACTATTCCAGGATGCCTTAATATGCCACATATTAAGGCAGGTTATATATTTTTCCAAATGTTTCTTTCTTCATCGATTTGCCGCAACACCTCTTCATTTGTCACTTTATCTATCCATCTGATTTTTAACATTCTCCTATAGCATCATATTTCAAAAGTATCTTTTCACCTTGCACTGCTACTTCGGATTTGTTTACCTTACTTCGGAAATTGTTCTTTAACATTATTAAGTATATTTGTTCTTTTAAGTAAACGGGTATAGGTAACATCCATGTCGGACTCCCTTTTTTATTACGTCTTCTTTCTTATGTTCTTTGATTATTACTGTTAATTTAATGCCGTTTGGTTCCTGTATATGTTAGCGATTGTTCTATCTCTATACTTGAACCCTACATTTTTTTAAATTGCTGAACATTTTATTCCGGTCTACGTTATCAAATGCCTTTTCTAAGTCTATAAATGCCAAGTATGTTAGTTTGCTTTTCATTAGTCTTCCTTCTACTATTAATCTGAGCGCTAAAATTGTTCCCTTGTCCCTATAATTTTCCTGAAACCAAATTGATCTTATCCTAACACTTCTTCCACTCTTCTCTTAATTCTTCTGTACAGAATTCTAGTTGAGATTTTTGATGCGTGAGTAGTTAAGCTAATGGTTCTGTATTCTTACGTTTATCTACTCCTGTTTTCTTTGGTATCATGACGATAACACTCTTTTTGAAGTCTGACGGAACATCCCATTTTTCGTAAATATTATATACCAGTTTGTATAATTTTTTTTTCTTTTCTTTACCTCCTAGACCACCGTTAGGCATTGCTTCAAAGGATAAGACGAATGACAAGTAGCGTGTGAAAATGCCATGCCTGACCAGGATTCGAACCCGGGACCTCCGGATGAAAGGCCGAGACGCTACCACTTGCGCCGGCAGTTTGTATAATCTGTCTATCGCTTCCTCATATGCACTGCGTAGTAATTCTGCAGGTATCCCATCTATCTCAGGAGCCTTTCTGCCATTCAAATCTTTTTATGCTCTATTAAATTCAGATCTCAGTATTGTTATCTCCCTTTTCATCCTCTTCGACTTCATCTTCTTCCTGTATAACACCAGTCTCTAATTCATTACCTCCGGAAAACTACTCAATATGTTCCAGCCACCTACCGACCTTTTCTTTCGTGTTATAAATCAGTGTACCATTTTTATTTAACACATTCGATTTTAATTTATGTACCACAAAATTCTGCTTAACATTCCTGTTTGCTCCGTCTATTTTACAAATTATCAGTTCCCTTTATATTCTGAACACTTTTCTTTAATCCAATCATCTTTCGCTAATTTGCACTTTCTGTTTATAGTATTTCTTAATTGTCAATAGTTTCTTTTACCTTCTTCAGTACTAGGATTCTTATAATTTCTACGTTCATCCATCAGCTGCAATATATCCACTGACATCCAAGGCTTTCTACCAGTTCTTTTTGTTCCGCCTAAGTTCGCTTCTGCTGATTTAAGAATTTCTTTTTTAACATTCTCCCATTCTTCTTCTATATTTTTTACCTTACCATTTTTACTCAGACCTCTTGCGATGTACTCTTCAAAAATCTTCTTTACCATTAAAGCTTCCTCAAGCTTCTCTAAATTCCACCGATTCATCTGACACCATTTCTTCAGGTTTTTAAACCCCAATCTACATTTCATTATTACTAAATTATGGTCGCTATCAATGTCTGCTCCAGCATATGCTTTGCAGTCGACTAGTTTATTTCTAGTAACCATGATATAGTCTAACTGATACATTGCAGTATCACCAGGCTTTTTCCATATGTATATTCTTCTATTATGATTTTTAAACTGGGTACTGGCAATTACTAAATTATACTTCGTGCAAAATTCAATAAGTCGGTCCCCTCTTTAATTCCTTTTGCCCATTTCTTTTCGATCACCTTTTCAGATTAGAGATGGGCCTAATTTTTGAGCTTCATTTTGACTAAGATGAACGATCTGACCTCGACTTGCTACTGTACTTACTTCCAAAGGCTTAATATAACGTGCAGCCACTACATTGTATATTTTTCCTGCTCCTTGAAGTCTTAGACTTCAACGAGGACGGCATGTTTGAGTTTATATTACTAATTTTAATATCATAAGTTTTATGCTACAATAATATCACATATTTTTTTTTTATGTTATCATTGCATTTTGCATTATAAACCTTTCATTAATATATCTTAAACAGTTTACTAATGTATTCTAAACTGTTCATTAATGTATTAAACTGTTTTTTTGTATATAAAACTAAACTTGTTAATTAAACGTTCGTTCATTTTCAAAATAATACTCTGCATGGATTTATTTCACCTTGCTTTTATCTACAAAAACAGTTTATATCAATGTAGAAGAATTTAATTAAGAAGTGTGGCTCAAAACATGCACCAGTTTCAGCTGATTTAGATCTTTAAATATCCCATATAGATAGGCTTCTTATATCCCTTAATCCGCAGGTCTCAAGTTATGATTGTAAATACTGTCCTCTCAAGTTTGTAGAAAACGTTTTTAGTCATATCAAAGAAAAAATTAAAAGCCCTAAACCAGAAATAATTTTTCTGAAAATTGTTTGAAATTCATTCATCGATATCATGATTGCTTTACTGATACAACCAATAACATCACTGACTGTTAAATTGATTATTCTAGTTTGCTTCCTGGCAAGGGTCGTGATAAAATAGGTAATATAGAATTTATTTTTGAGGTCAACTAAATAATAAAATCCTTACGCTAAAAAAAAATTTGCATTTGTTCACAGTTAAGTTAGCCTCCTACTGATATGATTGCACGTGTTTTGAAGGTGCCAGTAATGTACTCCTTCTTCCGCTTCTCCTTCTTCTTCCTGATTAATTCTCTGAAAATTTGTATAAAATATAAAGAAATATACAACTCGATTCTCAACAATAATTAAACACAATCAAAAACAACTAAAACTGGTAAATGTAATCAGGATTTTATGGCAACAATGAGAAGTATTAAAATTAATTTCAAAGCATAGAGTTAGTGTTATCGATCTAATTTTTTAAAGGTCTAAAAATTTATTGTACTAGAAAAAGGTATTTTTAATTTTTACAAATTCATAACATTTTTCTGTTTTGTTTTTAACAATAAATGTTGAATTTTTATTTTATTTTTTATTGACATTATTACATCAATTTTCTTAGAATTAAATTATCTATAAGGTTTGATAATAAAATCTAAGGATTTATTAGTTATTTAACAAAGTTATTGTACTTCAAACTAAAAAAAATAGAAAAAAGTACAATAAAACAAAAAAAAATACAAAAATATATTTGATTACATATAAAAAATTATTTTTTAAAAAAGCTTTTATTTAACTAATATTAATATTAACATTAATAAAAAAAGGAAACAAATTAGTAAAACCCTCTAAAAAATAAAAAATAATAATTAAATCAAATTGAGAATTTTAACCAAAAAAAATACAATATATTAACAAATATAAAAATGCACTGAAAAGTAAAAACATGAATTATATAAAAATCTAATAAATAACCAATAAATAAATGTAATAATTATTAAATTTTAAAATTAAAAGTAAATGAAAATATTTAATTAAATAAAAGCGTGGCGCAGTTTTTATAATTTATTTAAAACAACACAACATTTATTTTTACAACAATTAATCTTCATTTTCATTTTCAATAACGACGCGAGGAGGCGGAAAGGTCTGCTGGAACCTCACCAGTTGAGACTGACTAGCTACAAGTAACAATCTGGGAAAATGCACCCACTCGCTTTCTTTGTACGTGTTCTCACATAGTTGAAGTTCATCTTCGAATTCTGCTTGTAATCTAAGCCAAATTGAACGCGCTCTTTCCGCTAAAAGTTTCATTTTAATTAATTATGAATTTTTATTTAATGAATTCATAATTACGATTACAATTATAATAATGATAATAATATATATTTTTTCAGATTACGGTCAAAATGTAATAACTTTGTGCAAGATTTCTAAATTTAATTTTTATTTTTAATCTTGTTAACCCTTAAAGGTCATCTCGGTGCAAATTTGAACCATCAAAGAATTAAAACTTGAGTTATTTTATTACAGATAAATAAAGTATATACATACACTAAACAACCTCATTAAACAAAAAATATATTTTAAAATATAGCAAATGTCTATAAATACTTATTCGAAAAGATTTTTATAAAAACTGCGCCACGCTTTTATTTAACTAAATATTTTCATTACTTTTAATTTTAAAATTTAATAGTTATTACATTTATTTATTTTTTATTTAATGGTTATTTATTAGATATTTATATAATTTATTTTTTTACTTTTCAATGCATTTTTATATTTGTTAATATATTATATTTTTTTGTTTAAAATTCTCAATTTGATTTAATTCTTATTTTTTACTTTTTAGAGGGTTTTTCTAATTTGTTTCCTTTTTTTTATTAATGTTAATATTAATATTAGTTAAATAAAAGCTTTTTAAAAGATAATTTTTTATATGTAATCTATATATATAAAAATCAATGTTTATTTGTCTGTCTGTCCCAACTTAACTCCAGATCTACGAGACAGATTTGTCTAAACTTTTGCATACCTACACTTTGAAGCCCTGCGATGAACATAGGCAAATTTTTTTGGATCTCCGACATAACGAAATTTTACAACTAAATTTAAAACACTTTATTTCGTCCTTAAAGCTTATTTAATTTTCAAAATGACCTTGATTTTCAAAAAAAATTAATTTTTAGCTAACATTTTTTTAATTGATTAATTTTGAAAAGGGCTGAGGTTTTAACGTACAGTTATTCCTAAGTTTCAACTGATTTAGCGCACATGCATATGTAATTTTTACGATTCATTCATTTACAATTTTTTACAGCTGTTTAAAAACAAATAAATAGCTGCTTTTGTTTATCATGTGTGTGTTACTAATTTAAAGTGTGTAAAGTATTTAACTGCAATCTTTGAAATTCTGTGATCTTTTTTCAAAACATCATACCATGCCTAAAAGACATTCTTCAATTGGTAGAAATACAAAAAAAGCACGTATGATGATAACTGTTCGTGCGGCAGAGACTGAAGACGAAAGACAGTCAAGATTGGAAAGCGACCGAATACACACAGCCCATTCCCGTTCGAATGAAACAACTGAGCAACGGGAAATGCGATATGCCACCGTTACTATATGTGTGACTTGACTGCATCTGCCTCCGGTTTCTTGACTATTAAATATAAAATAAAAAGATTGACCACCACAAGATTGAAACGCAAGTAACCATATAGCGCGAGCGAAGCTGCGACTGGGAGCTAGTCAAATATATTTTTGTAATTTTTTTTTGTATTTTTTTTTTATGTTCTACTTTTTAGTTTTAATTAATAATAAACATTTTACATCCAAAATAAATATTCTTAATAATATTTATATCTGAATATTATTGGTTGTTCAATTTTGTTTGTTTATTAAGACTAAAAAGTAAAAATATTTATTTTTACACATCGAAGTTACATACGTGTACCAAATTTCAATCATTTTCATACGATAGTTCATGAGAAATGAAAATTTTCAACTAAACGCATGAATTTAGCGTAGGGGTAGCGCGTGGGGGCGTGGGGGTTGGTCATATCCAAATTCTAACACCGTAGTATTGTACTGTCATCGAAGTTACATACGTGTACCAAATTTCATTGATTTTCATACGATAGATCAAAAGATATAGCAGTTGCAAGATTTGATTATAACTAAAGCAAGTTAAATAAAAGGTTATAAAAATACGTGCTTTTCGACACCGAATTTTTCTGTTTTACGTTGGATATCGTGAAAACTACATGAGATAAACTTGTGCGTCCTGTTTTATTCGATTTTTCAGGTCAATAAACGTAAGAAACAATCAAGTCATAGGCACGTTAGAAAAAAAATTTATAACATATAACGCCTTAAAAATTCCAATACGATCTCATTTCACTGGGGTAACTGAAATACTGGTGAAATTTTTCGCTAGCTGTAGCTCAGTAACAAATCGTTTTTGGACATATGTTTGTATGAATATTTTTCCTTTCATTTTTTTTTTCTAGAAGTCAGTTCCAAAATTATTTCTGTTTCCTACTGAATCACTTTTTATGTAAAATTGCTGTTTCAATGCAAAGCTGCTTTAAATCTGTTTTTATCTCGGTGTCAGATATTTTTACAATATCACAATGCCTCAGTTTTCTTAAAAGATAGAAATAAAGAATAAGATATACTTTTTGAGTATCTACAAAGTCTATTCTAGACGAATCAGAGGATTGATATCATGCAATAAAAACAATTTGTCAAATCATACAATACTCAATAAACACTAAATCTATTTAATCGATTAAACGTAATGGAAATTATAATTAAACACAGAAATAAATAATTCAGTAATTAAATTCCATAAATTATGAAAAAATAGATTACAAGAAATAAAATAAAAATAATAAATAAATAATATTAATAAATCATTTGACATTTAAATTAATACAACTTTAATTAGAATTTATCAAATCAAGAGAGAGGCATATTACATGTAATATTTCATTAATTTTATACTTTGTATTTTTTGTTATAATATAAATTTATCAAGGGCAACATATATTACGCATGATTAATCGGTTCCAATTTTCCCCCGAGCATGTATAAGCTTAATATTTAAATATCTCCCAACTGCACTCGTGTGTACATATTACATAAAGAGTACAACAAAAATTAATGACTGAAATTTCAAAAACACAAATATTTAGTAATTTATTCGAACCTAATCTGAATATAAAAACAATCCAGAGAAGGAGCAATCATTATTTTATTAATTGATGCATGAAAATACCAACTGCAAAAAAGAAACATCTCTGATAATAAAACATGTAGTTAAGAATAGTGTACATTAAAAATAATCATCTACTTATCAATTTTTTTGACTAGAATACATTATTAAAACATTAAAATGATAAAATAAACCTTTTACAGCAACGGAAATACAAAAAATAAGCATGACGTATAAAATACCCATGATATTTTAAAATAAAACATGATCTACAAAATAGATCGTCAAACTATTCTTAGTGTTTGATATGTCAACTACCCCTGTCGGGCTAATAAATTTAACTATTTATTAGTTGTGATTGTAGTTTTTATAGAGTTGAAAGATTTTATTGATTTAAATAAGTTATAAACTCATGTTAATGTACCTCACAAAATATTCTATTTACAAGTTACACATTTGATTGTCATAAATTAACTAAAAGTGAATTAAGAATTGTTTATTAACAGGAAGTAATTTACTTTATTTCCTACGTTGGCGTATATATACGTAGACTAGGGTATAATAAATTTTCTTTTTCATCAGTCAAGTACTAGAAACTGAATTGATGTAATTGCCTATTATTTTCCCTTCTGCACTAATCTTTTAATCTCAAAACATACTTATTACACCCTATAAGTTCAGCTACGTGCTTTTATTTATGCTAATGTTTCTTTCCCTAACAATTTTTCCTTCCCTCTTTCCATTACCAAATAAACTATTGTGTACTTTAGGGAATGCAATACCATGTTTTTCGTTTTATAAGATTTCAAAAATAAAAAAAATTGATCTGTTATTTATTAAACGAACGTAGATATTATTAACTAAATTCAAAAAAAGGAAGAGGATTTGAATTCCTTTCATATTTTTTTTAATGGATGATCATGCTCATCTACAATGACCAGATGGACTGATTTTAATGAATCTGTTTTTACTTTCTTGTTAATTATAGCTAAAACAGCTATAAAAAAAGGGGGGAAAGTATGGTGGTCGTGTCAAAAATGGTGTATTGGGGTTTTTGAAAATTTGTATGTTTTAGGGACCAACTAGTTGATCTAGAACAAAAAAACATATCTATTTATATACTACTAGCAGACCCGGCAATGCTTCGCTATTTCTAGATTTGAGTATATATATATATATATATACATAATTATTATATATTAAATAAGCACAATTGAAAGTTTGATAAAACATTAACAAAATTAACATTACGGAACTTCACAAAATTTAACCTTTCCCTTTTACCCTTTCTCCCTTTTCCCCTTTCCCTTCTCCCATTGCATTTTTCCCTTTTAAATTTCCCCTCAACTTCCCCATTTCCTTTTTCTTCCCCATTTATATTCCCTTATTTCCCTTCTTTCCCTTTTCTTTTTGTCCTTTCCCCTTTCCATTTTCTTTTAACGTTTTTCCTTTTCCCCGTTTCCCCCTTTTCTATTCTTTCCACTTTCCCCTTCTTCCCTTTTTCCTTTTTCCAATTTTTCCCTTTCTCCCTTTTCTCCCTGTGTAAATTGGTTCAATAATTTTTTAGATAATAGCGGACACACATATCGGAAAAATTGAAATGGAATCGTAAAATATTTTGAATAGCGTGTGTTGCTTTTACGTCCAACAGATAGCGCTGTTTAAAAAAAAAATCATGTTTTTACCTATTACACTGTGACATTTTAGGTATATAAACAGTAGATATATAAAACACGCGGGTGTTCGAATGCAACGTTGTGTCAAAATTTCAAAACCATCGGTAAAGAACTTTCGGAGATTTAAGATTTTGGACAAACGAACATTTACATTTTTATTTATATAGATGTGCTTTCATGTGTACGTATGTCTGCCGCATTACTTTTAACCTTATATATTAGGATTGATCGAACCGATTTTTTTTTTTCAAAATTGTTTCAATTATTTGTATATCTATGAGGCACTGATTATCTTTTTTTTCAAAATTCGTTCAGAGCGTGGAGGAATATCGCGAAAAAACCAATTTCGATTTACTTTGTAGGCACTTAAGAAAACATTTTACTTTGGCAAATTTGATACCTACACTGCATTTTTTCCACAATATTTTATATATCCGTTAGGAATATCATAATTGATTTAAATTTAATTAAAATTTAAATTTTGTTATTCTCTGCCCTTCCTAGCACTATCACTCTTAACATTCGTAGTTGCCGCGTTTCGGAGTACCTCCATTCTTAAAATTACTTTTAGGACTCTTGTCCTAATAAAAGATATTTTTTTTTAATATATTTTTGAAAAAAATATTTTCGTATTTTATACATCATATATATAGGGCGATCAAAAAATGTTTAAAATTTTCTAAAATTCTTAAACAAAGAAACGCTTTTTTGAAAATTTTTACGTTCTTTTTTTAGCCTTTATTGGAGGTGGTGTTAGATTTAAAGAAAACTATTCAAGCAAATTTGTTGAGCTTAACCTGTGTATGAATATTTTTATATAGATTTTTTTTAAATTTATTATATACCACTAAAAAAAATATTCTGTTTTTTGTTGGTTTTTATTTATTTTTTTTTTTACATTGACTTTGACTTTTTTTGATTAATTTCTATTATTAAAAGATTATCTTTTAAATCTTTCTTTGTCACTTTAAAGGCAATTAAAATTAAAGTAGTTCTGGCCCCTAAAATATACGCAGAACCCAAAATATCAACTTACTATCATAAAAGTTATACTTTAGTTTTTGAATATTTTTAACAATATTTTTAAATTAATTTTTTTGTTAACGATTACTTTTTTATAAAGATTTTTTTCTGAATTGGTACCACACAGTAGGATAGCCTCCAAAATAGAAATAAAACTGTTATTTAAAATTTGGAAATCTTGATGCTTAAATCTTACTTTGGTAATTAACCATTATAACCAGCAAAAAAGCCACATTCATTTTGGGAGACCCCAAAATTTAAAAAATGAGGAAATTTGTTTTTATTACTTATATTTAAACTTTTATTATTAAAATAAAATTAAGACTGGATCGGAAAGGTTTTGAAATGAAAAATTTGTCCAAGTATGACTTAATTGGCGTAGCCAGGAAAGTCATGGAGTACTCTACCAACTTTTAAAATTTTAGACTTTTGATGTAATTTTAATATATATATGTTTCTTCCAAGTAAAAGACTTTTTAAAAGAAAAAATACATAATTACATAGACTAGAAAATTTTTTTTGGTTTTTATCAATTAGAACCGGATATTTATTACGTAATGATAGCAGATAATCAAAAACCATTGATATTTAAAGTATTTTAACAAGAAATTTAAAGAAAACTGTTGAAAAAATTAAATTAAAAATGCAATACACACTACTTGAAGAGTGTTTTTTATCATGCATGATAATAGTTTCTTTTACGTAATATTTCTAGTTTTCTTTTGCAAAATAATTTATAGCCGGTTTTCGGCTATAACTGCTATTTTTAAGGTGGAAGTCGACTATTCTGAAACCCTATTCTTCAATCACTCAAAGTTTCGAGTCCTGGGCTGACCAAACTATTGCTTTGAAGAAATAACGAACAATACACTAAGATTTTTTATAAATTGGACAGGCTTTATTGCTATTCATCAGTATTATTCTCACAAGCATGAGAATAATAAACAGAGTGGGGGCCAGAGAGCGAAGCCCTGACCGGCTAGTAAAAACAAAAATAGGGAACAAAAAGATGTAATAAATAAAAAATACGTTGCGATAGAAATATACCAATATTCAAGAAGAAATTGGAATAATTGCGAAAGTTAGAGAGGTATATCTTTATTTAACTCGGAATATAAAATATTCTAAGATCATTACAGCTAGAGTACAGATGACTACTGTGGTTCGAGAGTCGGAGGAACAAAGTGGTTTTAGTAGGGGAAATCCACCGGGTTGGTCTAGTGGTGAACGCGTCTTCCCAAATCAGCTGATTTGAATGTCGAGAGTTCCAGCGTTCAAGTCCTAGTAAAGTCAGTTATTTTTACACGGATTTGAATACTAGATCGTGGATACCGGTGTTCTTTGTTGGTTGGGTTTCAATTAACCACGCATCTCAGGAATGGTCGAACTGAGACTGTACAAGACAACGTATTGAGATGTTGGATGGACAACGTTTTTTTTTAGTTTGCAGCTAATAATTGTGATAAGATAGGAATTTCAGTTAGAAACCAACACTGCTTTCGTAAATTTGGAGTATGATTTTGATCATGTAAACAGAGGTTTGTTGTGGCAAATTTGGCCATATTTGATTAAGCTTATTAAGAGCTTTATTATTTAATAAGAGCTATTACTTATTATTATTATATTATTTTTATATTATTATTTATTTATTATTATTTTATTAAGACCTATTATTTATTAAGAGCTTCTGTACAATGGAGCAGCAATAAGGATGACCAAAGGAACGAAATTTTTAATCATAAATTTAGGGGTACCACAGGGTGTTCTTTATCGCCCATTATATTTAATCTTTGTTTAGGCCATTTAATTTTTATATGGAAAAGATAAGCGCCACATGATAATAATTTTTGTATCATTTATTTTTGCTGACGATATTGGTTATCCTTGTTGAATCTGAAGACGAATTGAAATGAGTTTGTTTAAATTTAATAAGATTGCTGTGGATTGTAACCATAAAGTCTCTACCAGTAAAACGAAAATAATGGCATTCAAGGGAAAAAATGGTTAGGAGGTAGTTATTATTAAATAAGGTAATCACTGAACAGGTTCGATCCTTTACTTACTCGGACTGTTATTTAACTTCGATCAAGACAATGAAATAGATAAGAAGCAGAATAAATTTCGAACAATGTGTGGAACTATTCGGAAAGTGTCAGAAATAAGGCTAGCATCGTAAGCCATTTAAAAGTTTATAAAATAACAGCAGTGCCGATTATACTTTATGAAAGTGAAGCAAATTTGAATATTTTTTCCGTCAGTGACTCTTGAATCGAGCACGAATCGAAGAGCACTTGAATCGTACGGAAGAAAATCGAATTTCGAAACCGGTTCTAGTTTATGCTTGTTGTGGAAGAAGTGATAGAGACAGACCGAGGAAAAGATAACGTCGGAACAGGTCAATGACCTAACCCGTGCAGGAAATGGTGATTACGGGTCTTCTGATATCTACAGCAGCCTTGTTTGATTATTGCTCGTAATCAACTGCATCTCTTGTTTGAGAAGTATCCTTACTACACTGCCGAATCGTTAAGACAAGATATGCTTTTAATTAAATCCCAATAACGAGTGGTGTTGGGAAAATAGTAACGATAAACAGATATCGTTAAAATATAACAAGTCCGGCTTGATTTCGAACTGTCAACAACCTTCCGCACGGAAAGAATAAACATGTAGCTATATCGATAAAAATATTTAATCTTAATCATATATAACATGAAATGGAATCGAACAAAGGTTCAGTGATATTAAATGAACAGTTGTTCGGTTATGACATAAACGACTAATCCAATAGATGAATCTTTATTTAAAACAAATAAACAAACATCTCGGCAACGATTAAGATTTAATTAAAGTTAACAAAGAATGATTACGTATGGAAAACAAACGTATAATAAATAATAATAATAAAATATCACTCGTTTATACGATAGAATATAAATAACGATAATTAAAATGGTAAATTATAAGCTGTAGCCTACGAAACAGTATGCAAATATGAGTTGTAAAATTATTAGCATTAGGAATATTGTTTGTAAAAGGGATTGGAAAAACTTGGTTGCCAGTAAGTCTACATAATAAACTCCATCTGTTTAAGTATACGGAAGATTACAATGATGAGTAGGAGAAATGTTTGGGGAAGTACAGCAGGATGAACATAAGTAAAAAGAGGGGAAAAGAGAATTGATGGAAGAAATGAAGAGGGCGTTAAGCAAAGTAAAGAATAAAGTGATGTATGAGTAACAGAGGAAAGGAAGCCACCAAACTGACAAAACCGTTTAGACTTTCTATTCCCTTGTACAGCTTACAAGGACAGTACTGCAATTCACAATATAATGCTTACTACCGTCTTTAAAGTCGTTATATTGTTCATATACACTAAACCGGAATCATATTTTAAACTACAACTTTGACCGCTTGTTTTACTTGTATGTTTTAATACTTTTTATAAAATTAATATTTTGTATTACAAAAAAATAAATTCTGGTAAGAAATTTAAAAATATCTTTTAATTAGCAAATCTGTACGTAATAATTTTTTATACGAAAGGAAAACACTTAACTTGAAGAGTTATATCTTACAAACTATTTGGTGGAAAAAATTGAGTTTTACATAGTATTAAACTTATTTCTTTTCAATTGTATTCTTAAGTGTAAAGATTTATTTCAAGAAAATTTGCAGGAATTAAATTTAGGTTAAAATAATATCCCTTTTATTTTTTACTGAAATTTACGTGTAGGAAAAATTTTTTAAATGTTTGAAATGAAAATATATAAGAATTTAGCTCGTTATAAATATAGATTAAAGAAATCGGTTGTAGCAAAAGATTTCCTGGAAACTGATCAAAAAATTAAATTAAAAAATAAATATACTTAATAAATAAGAATTAAGTATTTGGGAAATCTATTTTATTAATAATGATGCAAAAACTTCATTGTTGTACAATAATAGAATCTCAAGTATAAAGAAAATTACATGATTATCTCCTCCCTTAAATTTTGTTTATGGGAGGGGTAACATTTTGATTGGCTATCTTTATCATTCTTGAGGCAAATCTTTATATAATCCAACAATTATAAGAGGTTCGCATTAGGCTGATAATCAGAGTTGACGTGTTAGTTGTTTAGATGCTTTTAAACCAGATTTAAGCGCTTCGTATGGTAATCTAAACTAACAGTTTGTATTTTTTAAATTTTATTCTAAAAACATTTGGTTTTATAAGATTTTTCATAATTACTGTTTGCTGTTTATAATCTTTATCTTTTTTTATTTTTTTCAAAATTATCCATCTTAGTAATCTTTCTTCATTTTTTATTTTCTTTCATTTTCTGCAAAATTCGATCATTATCTTACTCATTTTCTTTCTTCTATCCAGTTTTCTCTTTTAGAATCTCTCAACATTTTTTTTTTTTTTTTTAAATTACACTATCCAGTATTTCTTTAATTACTGTTTTCATTTTTTCCAGTTTTTGTTTAATCTCTCTTATCCATTCTGTGTTGTCTTTTCCGTTTTGAAACAGTCAAAAATTATTTTCGGTTTCATTCACATCAAGTGTCCATACAAAATGACACTTGGCGAAATAATTCATTATATTCATATATTATGATTTAAATAAATAATATTTATTTTATTTTTGTTATTTCTTTTTTTTTATTAATTTATTTTATTTTCAGTTTCTATTGATGATAACCGTATAAAAATCAAAATGATCATTTATTTTTTAGTTTTAAGTAACAATTCTTTAAACCGGTTTTTGAAAATTTTCTAGTTTTCTAATTTATTTCAATAACAGTTTAGCACATCTTTTTTTTTAATTCGTATCTTGATAAAAATGATACGAAATTCAGATAAACGAGAATAAGAAGCTTCTACGAGCATAAAATAAGGCTGAGTGGAGTGAAAAAATATTTGTTATGATTTACAGTAAATTTTACAATTAATTTTTTTAAACTTTCGCGCAAAAATACTTCAAGTATAAGGATAATATAAAGCTTTGAATCATTACACTATAAAAATCCAATGCCAATTAATGATGACGTCAAAAAACTAAACTCAAAAGATTTTGCAATTTTTTAATTTAAAAATAAATCATAAAGAGATAAATAAATTAAAAAATATACTGGAAAAATAAACTCACATTATTGGTTGTATCACTAAAGTTCTTTCCACGAATACAACATAAGATGGCGCATCGAAATATTGATCCTAAATATTGAATGCATGACACACACTTGGTCAGTTATTCTAATATGGATTATTATTTTTGATCTGACTAATTCCTTACCAAAAAAAAAAGCCATTACTTTTCTCTTATTAGGCAGCACTTTCATATTATATTCCCCCAAGAATTTTAAATAGAATTTTTTTACTTAATCTACTTTGTAAATTCAAATAGAGTTATTCGTAAATTGCCTTCCGAATTGGCGACAATTATTAAATCATCAGCAAACAACATGGAAAAAGAAAATTTTAAATCATAGAGTTATCATAAGTATATTTCGGTACTTTACTAATTTCATCTCTTTAAAAGATTATCAATTTATACATTAAATAAAATTGGTGACATATTGCATCCATGTTTGACAAAGCATTTAAATGTTGCAAACATCCTTACTTCAGAACAACAGAAAAGAAGAACAAAAACTTGCGAAAAAAAAATTGCCTATTGCCCTCCGTACTGTAAGAAGGAAATTTTTTTTTTTAAATCACAACTTTAACGTTACCGTGGATAGGTCTAGAAAATTTACCTCTGTCTTTTAAAATGCTAAAGAAAAATCTAAACCTTTCCAAAAGGTCGGCAACTATAGATTAATTTCTGAAGTTAAGAACTGTAATTTAGGATACGCAGGCCAAACGTTAAAAAAAGTTGTAACTAAAATAAAGAAGAATTTGGCTGATTACAAAATACTAAAAACGGGAGAAATCAGGTGTGTATTCTAAGCAATGTCTAGAAAATATTCACAAAATTAAATTATTTGAAAGGACAATTTAAAAAAAAATGTACATAATAAACAGGAATTAGTTAACTGGAAGAGTTTTAGTAAGTTGTAAAATTATAGGGGGACCGATATATATTGTTGGTCTGTTCAAATTAACTAAAAAATGCAAACAGAATTTTAAAACAATTTAACAAAAAGCCCTGTGGTAAGTCTACTAGCGGACTATAGTGAGCCATTTCTTTGGAATATAAGAAACCAAATGATCTGCTCCTACATAGCTCGCATTAAAGCGTAACCAAATCATCCTACTTTTGACACGGTGTTCTCGAACCAGCATGTTAGTCGATATGAGGAGCGGCCAAAATCTACTGCTCCTCTAGTCATCAGAGCTCATCGCCTTTTCGTATCTCTAAATATACAATTATCTCATGTACCTCCTGTTACTTATTACTCCCCTTGCCGACCTTCCCTCGTAAATTATTCCTTTAGTTTTGGTTAATATCAAAAAAAGGACACAAACTCGGTTATGTTACGAGAAAAGTTTTTTAATATTGTAAATATTGTGAATCCAGATGCTATTGTTTATACAGACGGTTCTAGACACGATAATTCTGTCGGTTATGCTTTTGTGGTTGATAATAGGACATGCGTGTTTGGCCTTCCCAGCAACGCCACTGTTTTCGTCGCGGAGCTGTTTGTGATTGACAAGGCCTTAAATATACTTAGCCCAACATTCCGATATGTACTTGTGTATTCAGATTCCATGAGTACCTTGTAAGCCATTAGTGACATACACTCCAGACACCTTGTCATTTGTGATATACAGCCTCTCATCTCTGAAATGACTCAATGTAATACAACTGTGTATTTCTGATGGATCCGCAGCGATATTGGAATTTCAGGCAATGAGAGCGCTGATTGTGCGGCAAGACAGGATTGTTTGCAGCCTCCTTGTTTGCGAACGATCTTGTCTGTTTTCTGAAGAATTGAGCTTTCTGTTCGTGATGAGTGACAGAATGAATGGAGTGCTACAATCAATAATAAACTTCGATCGGTTAAAAATACTGTGTCACCATGAAGCTCTTCAAGTAGGAATAACCGTCATGAAGAGACTATTATTGCCGTTTACGAATGGGGCATACTAGGCTAACTCATGGATATCTCATGATTCGGACCGATGCACCGTTTTGTGTTCGCTGCGACCGCTAACTGACGATGCACTACATACTTGTGGACTGCGTCTGTTTACTGTACACTGCATCGGAAGTTTAAACTAGGGTCTAATATAAGAAATATCTTAGGCAACAGTGTATCGATGTTGTTTAATATCTTACGATTTCTTAAGGCCGTACATCTGGATTCAAAAATTTGTTTAAAACTATTATATAACTTTACTTTTCACGTTCGGCAATTTTATTGTTTTACGTTAGAGTTTTAATATTGCATTTATTTTTCACTTAACATACCAAATAGGCATTTAATATCGTTTTAATTTGTAAGGTAAATTTTAATTATTATTTTTTAATTATTTACTTTGTAGTTTTGTGTCGGACTCTGATAACATCACCTCGTTTTGCGCCCAGGAAAAAACAAAAAGAATTGCTAAAAGTTTTTTGTGAGAGCTTTTAATAAAAAAAAGTAAAATTTGAATTTAAATTCTATCTTTAAAATGTTGTTTTTGGGAAGGGATATCTCTTTGGTCTAAAGTTCATATATATTTATCTTTCTTGAAGTAACGTCTATCTATTCAACATATCAAAAGAGGCTTAGATAAGCCTCTTTTGATTTATAGATATGTCATGATCGGCATCTGAATTGTAGTTAGTTTAAATGTTTTAAGCTAATTTACATTTCCTGTTGAGATTACCTAAAACGAGAACAATTATTTATCATTATTCAAATACCCACGGATAAACAAACTTGTTTTTCGTAAAATATCTGCTTTGTAAGTACTATTTACTTGACAATTTTTTCTTCTTTTATTTATTATATTTTTTTATATACTTTATCTGTGGTGTCTACTGATAATGACTGTTTAACAATCCAAATAACTGGTCATCGGTGTTTGAGTAAAGGTTTTTATTAACTCCGTTTGGGATGTAACTTTATTTAGTAATTGATGTTAATATCCGTTTTTGCATAAATGTTTTTTATTAAAAAAAAAAATTAGTCAGAAATACACTAAAATTGTTGTGATGATTATGTTGCTTATTCATTTTTAATAAAATAAAAATATAATGCCCTGAGGTAGATAATCCCCACGTCCGGAACACAACATCTACGTTCCACGTCCAGAGCGGCAACAGCTGTACTCACGTACATTACATATAGCTGGCTAACGGGGTTCCGAGTATTGTTTCTCGGATATACTTTTTTTCGGCCGATTTTCATCTGCAGGCCGAATTAGAGGACTGAATTTCACGGCCACCTGCAGATACGAAATTCTTACTGATTGTGGAAATGGAATGATACCACCTTTAGAGCTGGCGATGTGGCGGCCACGGTCGAAGTTATTTGCAGGTGTAACGGAGACCTTTCGTTGTCCACATGCCCCCCGCGATGGCAAGCATGTAGTTAAGGTGCCCATGTTGTTCGGGGCATGGGAGCCCTGAAAGCCTCGGTGTGTAAGGGCCTGGAGTCAGTGCAGAGACTGCGCATCCGCTCTCTGCCAAGACATATGCCGGTTCCACCGGAGTACCGGAACGGACCTCCAGGGTTGGTAGTCCTGGAGTGGGGGTGTACCCCGGCGGCTAGCCTTACTACAGAAGGGATTAATTGTTCATGGAAACTGAACAACTAAACGTGGCAGAGGGTTCACGTAAACACCCTCGTCTAGAACCGGCCGTTTCGCCTGAGGCGAAACGCCGAAAGAGTGCGGAAACTAGAAGGATTGAGATTGAGGCTAGAAAAAGCTTGCAGAAAGCTTTTTTCAAGAGCAGCATTCCAAAACCAAAGTATTTAGTTATCACAAAGGAAGAAGGTAATTTCTCGAAGGTGAGTCCTTTCCTCGTCGCTCGAGAAATAAACAAATGTGCTGGAGGCCCTGTTAAGGAAATAAGAAAAACTTTCACGGGACTTCATGAAGAGACTGTAAATGATATACAGTCTCAGAAGATCCTAGGACTGAAGAAAATAGGAGATCTGGCTGTACGTGTTGATCCCCATGGCACACTCAACACCTCAAGAGGTGTTGTGGTCTGTCGAGATCTTTTAAATTGTTCGGAGCAAGAGATTGTAGAGGAACTGGCAGCACAAGGAGTAATAGAGTGCCGACGATTGAACATGAGAAGGAACGGTGAGGTCTTACCCTCAGCTTCTCATGTCCTCACTTTCAACCGGCCTACTTTGCCGGAAAAGATAAGAGCAGGGATTCATCGTTTGCATGTGCGGGCATTTGTTCCACAGCCAATGAGGTGTTTTAAGTGCCAACGCTTTGGCCACACCGCTCTTAGATGTGAAAGACCGCAAATCTGCGTGTGCGGTGAAGAGGTGCATGAGGGAGAGCCGTGTAAAGAGCCTCCTACATGTATCAACTGCAAAAGTGCACATTCTTGTAGATCAAGGAATTGTCCAGTCTACAAAGATGAAATAGCTGTGCAGGAAGTAAAAACCCTGCAAAATGTCAGCTACTTCGATGCTAAGAAGATTGTTAATGCCCGCAGGCCTACAGCAACGACAACCTATGCTCAGGCTGCGGCTGCTGTTCCTGCTCCTGCTCCAGTTGCTGTCGATGAAGGCATCAGTAAACTTGCTCCGACCTTGGCTAATATGATTGAAAGAATTATTGACAATAAAATGAAACCTTTCAACAGTAAAGAGCCTATAAAGCCAAAGATATTAGTACAGCCTCCTGAAGATAAAACACAGAAAGTTGCTCTTGTTCTGAAGAAAACGGACGCCAAAGCAGAATGCCAAGTCCGTCTCAGTGAGATTCTTGATGACAAGAAAAAGGTGATACCTACAGAGACTGTTATGGAGGCTCCAAAGCCTCCTGCAACTGAGTTGGCCTCTAAACCCCAGAGGCCACAAGAAATCACACAGGGGGGGCGAGTGTCCCCCCTCCCACAGGCGGTGACCGGTGCTATCCCCGTGTCGGGGAGCGGCCAGGTTGCCGCCTCTCAATCGGCGCCTGAAACCAGCGCCGATCCATGCCCGTCGTCGTCGGCGGCTTCGGTGGTCTCCGATTCGCAACCGGAAGCTACACCGGCGACGACTTTCTCCGCGAACATGATGCCGTTCGCAATATGGAGAAGAAGAGAAAAAAAGGATGGCCGAAAGGAAAACGTAGGTCATAATTTAATTTAAAATTAGCGAGTCGATTGTACAATGGAACATCAATGGATGTTTTTCAAACATCCATGAGCTCCAACGCTTGGTACATGATGTAAACCCGATTTGTATATGTCTGCAAGAAACGCATTTCCGCCGAAATGAAAATTTTAAATTAAAAGGATTCGATATATTTCGGCGAGATCAACCGCCAAATGTAAGAATTAGAGGTGGAGTAGCTATATTAACATCGACTAGAGCTACCACCGAAGCGGTTGTTCTAAACACAAACTTACAAGCGGTCGCCGTTAGAATGAAGCGTCCGCTTCAGATCACTGTCTGCAGCATATACTTGCCGTATTTTTATTGGAATAAGGATGACATAGCAAGACTAATTTCCGAGCTTCCCCCACCTGTTTTACTAGTGGGTGACTTTAACGCTTATAATTCTCTTTGGGGATCGGATCGAGTAGATCCCCGTGGAAGAGAACTGGAAGGGTTCCTGATGAATTCAGAACTTATTATTTTAAACGACGGATCAGGAACCGTTTTCAATGCCAGAGATGGATCGACGTCCTGTATAGATCTTGCACTTATAAGCGGATCGATAGCACCGAGGTACAGCTTCCATGTCATTGACGATCTGCATGGAAGCAATCATTTCCCGGTGCAAATTGTAACTGATGTTACAAAAAAACATATCCCATCTCTAAAAGATGGTTATTTGATAAGGCAGACTGGACGAGCTTCACAGCTAGAACGATACTCCCAGAAACAACTGGAGTTATCGGAGACGATGTCGACGCCATAACAAATGCAATAATTGAGTCGGCATCGAGATAAATTCCCAAAACATCTGGGAAACTTACAAAGAAACCCGTTCCATGGTGGAACGATGAAATAAGTGAAGCTATAAAAAGAAAGAAAAGGGCGTAGAACATAGAACATCCTAGCATAGAACATCTTGTTGCCTTTAAGAAATACAGGGCGTATGCAAAACGTCTTATGATAGACTCGAAAAAACGATCCTGGCAGCAATACGTGTCATCCATCGACAAAACTACTACTGCATCAGATGTTTGGAGGAAAGTGAAGGTGATTTGTGGGCGTAATGATTTTGCTCCCATAACTAGCCTTCAAGATGAAGATGAAATAAAAGACACTCCATATGAAATTGCAGAGCTGTTATCCAATCCCTTCGAAAAGGCCAGCAGAACGGCCAACTACGAAGAAGATTTTCGTACTAAAAAAGAACAACTTGAAGGTCTACTAAACTTCAGAACTGAGTATAATTACTCATATAATGTACCTTTTAAAATGGAAGAATTCGCGAAAGCGTTGGAAAAAGCAGGTAACACAGCTGCTGATCCGGATGAAATCCATTATAATATGATCAGGCAGCTGAATACCACTGCAAAGCGTAGATTATTAGAACTTTATAATAAAATATGGCGGGATGGAACGTACCCGCAGCAGTGGAAAAAAGCTCATGTTGTTCCAGTACCAAAGAAAAATAAAAATTTAACAGACCCTAATAGCTATCGTCCTATTTCTTTGACGTGTGCTATGGGAAAAATACTGGAAAAATGATTAATAATCGACTCGTCTGGGTTTTGGAAAAAGAAAACCTGATATCATCGTATCAAGGATGTTTTCGGCAATACAATTCTACCACTGATCAAATGATCAGCTTAGAGGACGTTATATATAACAGCTTCATTACAAGGAAACATTGTGTTGGAGTCTTCTTTGATCTTCAAAAGGCTTTCGATATGACCTGGCGTCATGGTATAATGCTCCAGATACATGAATGGGGCATTCGTGGCAACCTGCCAGTCTTACTGAGCAACTATATGAATGACCGTACTTTCCAAGTACGAGTCAGTAGCGAATATTCATCTGTAAGAAATTTGGAAAATGGCATACCACAAGGTTCGCCGTTGAGCGGTACCTTGTTTACCATTGCCATTAATAAATTGATATTAGCCATTCCAGCAGAAATCAGCAAAAGCGTCTATGTTGATGATCTGGCAATTGTATATGCCAGCAACAAGACTGCTATGGTGAGGTACAAATTGCAACGATCGATCAATGCTCTAAATGAAGTTGCAAAAAATAACGGATTCCAATTCTCACCAGAAAAAACGTGCTGTGTACACTTTGGTAGGAAGAGAATTCCTCATCAAAGTCCTGCGTTGACAATTGATGATAAACCAATACAATATAAAGACAATGTAAGATATTTAGGACTAGTATTGGATAAATCCCTTACATGGGGATTACATATACAGGACTTGAGTGATAGATGCAAAAGAGCCCTAAAGATTATAAAATGTTTATCGAACTTAAATTGGGGCTCAGACAAAGAGACATTATTGAGATTGTATAAAACATTGGTTCAATCTAAACTAGACTACGGATGTATCGTATATTCATCCGCTAGAAATTCGCATTTAAAAAAGTTAGACGTAGTTCATAATAGCGGAATAAGATACGCAACAGGTGTTTTCCGCACAAGTCCGGCGGCTAGTCTGATGTCTGAAGCCGGAATAATGCCACTACATTATAGAAGAGAGATCCTCTTGTTAAGATATGCAGCAAATATATGGGCTTTCCTTGCTCATATAAATAATAAATTGTTTACGAATCATCCCATGACTGCATTATACGAACGTCGTGCTACCTATTCCAGACCAGCCGGAATTAGGTACCACGAATTAAGAAATAAATATGAAATTGCCATTCCAGATATATTGGCAATTTCTACTAGAGAAATACCGCCATGGCTCTTGCCAGCGGTTAATACAAGTTTGGATCTTCCTCAAGGAGAAATAAAAAAGAAACCAGCAGTGATCATCCAGCAGGAAATTTTGGCAACCGTCAGTAGCTACGAAGAACATATTAGAATTTATACTGACGGTTCTAAAACCGAACATGGTGTTGGATGCTCAATATATGTAAATGAAGAAGCCCACTTTTGGAAACTGCCAGATGTGGCCAGTGTCTACACGGCAGAACTCACTGCAATTCAGCAAGCTCTTCGCTACACTGAACACTATTGCGAAGAGAGAGTGCTAATATGTTCCGATTCTTTAAGTGCACTTGTCGCAATTTGGAACAAGAACATTAAGGATGTCCTAATTGCAAACATCCTGTCCATTTTATACGTTCTAAAACAACGAGGACAGCGATGCATATTTGTATGGACTCCGGGGCATGCTGGTATTACAGGTAATGAAATCGCAGACGAAGCTGCCAGAAAGGCAACAGTCTGTGATGATTTGGATGCATTTCCTGTAAGAGTGGCAGATGTTAAAATTCGTCTAACAAACATAGTAAGAAACAAGTGGAACGCTGAATGGAGGAGTTTAAATACAAAATTAAACTCAGTAAAACCTTCTCCTTATAAATGGAAAAGCGACTTTAAGTTGACTCGCCGTGAACAAGTAGCGGTGACCAGACTTAGAATCGGTCACACGCGATTAACAAATTTATATTTGTTAACCGGCGAAGTGAGACCAATGTGCGGTGTTTGTAATAAAACACTGACAATCAAGCATCTAATAGAAGAGTGTACTATATATGAGGACCTCAGAAAGAGGTTGCGTCTTACAAATAATATTAGTGCTGATCTGGATAATGAAAATGAAGAAAATATAGTTGCATTTCTACACGCCAGTGGACTTCTTAAAAGTCTATAAAATGAAAGTTTAAAGCTGTGATAAAAGAAACTCTAAGCGGTAGTTTATATATATAAAGAAAGAAATGGTATTGATAAGTTTAATTTTAATTTTAATTTCATGGTCTTTTGAGAACCTTACCTCAAATTTTAATATCGGGGCCCTTTACACCCTGTAAGTGTTTGTGATTGTCCTTGTCTTTTATGTCTTAAATGTTTTGTGTACTTTGTGCTTTTAAATAAAATGTAAGGGCCCTTTACACCCTTACATATGACGATCCAGATGGTGATAGTAATTTCTTTTAAAGTTTGTGACGAGGGCTAATGACCTTAGCAGTCGATGCCCGTAAAATTCCAGATAAAAAAAAATAAATAAATAAAATAAAATTTAAAAAAAAAAAAAAATATATAGTTTTTGAACCGATCAACAGCCTAAATCTGGAATACAACCAAGACCAAATCAAACGTTTAGTTTAACAGAAAAACGGATGATCCGTTTAGTAGTAATCTCCACAGACATACTGATTTTTTATGTAGGTCCCGTACATTTATATACACAAGTAGATTGAAAAAAAAAAAAATTTAAGTTAAGATCATGCTAAGTTATATCAAATTCTCATAAAAAGTACGTACGTATTCAACGTTCTTTTAAATTGCATTTTGAAGCGATTACTCTTAAATAACTGCAATCTCATTAATTTTATTTATTTAGTCTATAAATAATACTTTTAAAATATCTTTAAATTTCTTATTTGTTTCTAGACGGTTTGTTCTTTTTTAAGAATTCCGTAATTAATTCATTTCCGGTTAAATAAAGTATATTTTGCTATTTTTATTATTCATTTAATAAAGTAAAGTAAGTAAACAAAATAAATAAATAATTTGTTAAAAGAGAGAATAAAAAATGAAAATTCCTTTCATCTTCTTTAAAAATAACAATAAAAAAAAAAAGATTTACATCCTCTTTCTTTAACAGAATTACTTTCTTTTATTGGGCAATAAAAATAGTTTTACGAACAAAATATAAATGTTTATTAAAAAAATAAGAGCAAAAAAACAAAAGAAACGATTACATACTGTGGAACGCATTTTAAATAATTTATGTTCTTATTTTATGTGTTAAAACATCAAAGAATATTTCTTTTATTATATTTTAGGAAAAAAAAATTTTATCGCATTTATCAATAAATTTCCGGTAATTATTTTGTTATTGTTCATAGCGTATATAAACTTTATACAAAAAATTAAATAAAAATCTAAATTAAATTAAAAGCTGTTATCAATACTTCCTTTGGGCTCAGCGTAGTACCTACTCTGTATTACTTAACAACTTGAATAATTGAATAATTTCATTTAGGTTATCTGAACCGGTAATAAGATCATCGATATAGAAATCATTTTTAATAGGTATGGAAAATTATTTTCATTTTCAATTGATATTTGAATGAGACATCTTGTGGCTAAATATGGTGCACAAGAGGTTCCATAAGTTACGGTTCGTTAGAGTAAAAGTCGGCTTGTTAGACTAAAAGGACACTCCCCCGAATTGCGCAATGCTTCACTGTGGAATTCGATTCAGGGGAGAGCGGAGAAAGAAAAAGGTACGGTTCGTAGTGCATAATGTTTTATCTCTTGTTTTGGAGAATTATGCCAGAGAATCTGTTGTAAATTAGAATCACTGGATTTAACTAGTACCTGTCGATACGTATTTTTATGGCGGAGGTAATCAAATAATTATGAATTCGGAATCTTAACAATATAGAAAATTAATCTTGTTGGACAACAGATCCGACTAGTAGAGTATCGTTAAGAGATAAACCGTTAGTGGTTTTAGATGAACAGTCGAATACCACTCGAAGTTTGGTAGTTAGATTAGTTGATTTAAATACCAGATGATGGGGTAAATAACACATTTGATTTTTTTTTTTTTTTTTTTTTTTTTTTTTACAGTGTTGCGGAGAAATACCATTTACGTACCCCCCACAAAGTGGGAGAGTGTCCGACTCGTACAGGTTCGGCTAGATGTTGTTATCAGAACCTATGTGTGCCCGTACCCTACCGGCTAAAACTCCTATTTCACCGTATCTCCCCATCCGAGGCCGGATCAACAGTCAAGAATAGCACAACCTCGGGGGTGTCTTTTGGGCTCAGGGGGTCAAGAGTCCCCGTGCCTCATCACCAGCACCCATCCGCACAGATGCAGACGAGTGATGGCTCTGCAGAGGGCTGTCCTTCACCCCTTCGCTCTCTGTTTAGTTGACGTCTTGTGGTCTTCCTAACCACCAGTAGTGAATGTTACACATTGACGCTGTTTTGTGGAGGTTATTCCTCATCTCTTGTCATTCCGTCCTCTCTGCTTTTGGTTGTATATACATGTGTTACGTATCTCACCACAGTGTTAAATTTATCTCTGCTGCTTAACATCACCTGTATTATCGCGTCAGTTGTTATAGGTCCGGTGACGTTGACGCATCTGCGCCGTTCACCTTCCCAGTGCCTACATTCGAACACGACGTGCTCAGGGGTATCGGTCTCTCCGCAGTATCGACATAGTTCGTCATCTGCTCTTCTCCTACCATGGAGGTAGGTTCGGAACAAGCCATGGCCCGTCAGTAGTTGGGTCAACCCCCAACTACTAGTTCAAGTCCCCGAACTTGCGGTTGACCCATGGTTCGACCTCTCTTATTAATTGGTGGGTCCATCTTCCAGTCGTCGATTGGCCCACCGTTCCTGCCACTCCTGGAACAGCCGTCTACGCGCCACTAGTCTATTAACAAATCATCGGAGTTAAGTAATGACATAATCCACGTCCAAATATTCTTATATGAAAGAAGAATAGTCACGTATAAGATTCGGATCATTGTTTAGCCTTCTTTCCCACGACAAAAATCGTTTCTTTGTATTTGTGGAAGAATCCTTAGCTTAGTATTATTGGGTTTACGTGGTAATGCCGTTACAAATCGGCCTTTATTGTTTGGAGTAAAAATGAGCTGAAAATATTTTTCGCAAATAGAACTTTCATTAAATGGAATATCAATATTAATTTCCTCAATTTTCCAGAAGTTCTTAACTGCAGTCGAAAGATTTGTAGAATCCTTTCGAGAAATAAATGATGCAACGGTATTATTGCTCTATTTAATAGGAAAACAACCACTGAGAATATATTCCAGCTTGGTTTCTTGGAGAACAGGATATTTAAAGTTTCGTATAAATTTCCTAGGGAAAATAAAATTCAACTAAAATTGTGCTCCAATAAGGATGTCAATTTTATTTATGTTAAATTCAGGATCTGCAAAAAACAGATTATGAGGCAAATTAAAATGCGAAATATCAAAGGTACATGTCGGTAGGCTATTGGAATGGAAAGTTCATATATAAAGAACGTCAATACAGCACTATATTCAGAATGAGAAAGTGTATTATTTATTCCTAAAATAAGAATATCATTTTTTATAAATGGAAGTTCTAACCTTCGTGCGAATTTTTTATGTACAAAAATTCGCTTGACTGTCAGAGTCTAGTAAAACTCGACTTTTATGAATATTATTAACCCACCGGGTTGGTCTAGTGGTGAACGCGTCTTGCCAAATCAGCTGATTTGGAAGTCGAGAGTTCTAGCGTTCACGTCCTAGTAAAGCCGGTTAACTTTACACGGATTTGAATACTAGATCGTGGATACCTGTGTTCTTTGGTGGTTGGGTTTCAATTAACCACACATCTCCGGAATGGTCGAACTGAGAATGCACAAGACTACACTTCATTTACACTCATACATATCATCTTCATTCATCCTCTGAAATATTATTTGAACGTAGTTACCGGAGGCTAAACAGGAAAAAGAAAGTGCATGAGTATTACCATATACATCATTGCTAATACATAGTGCGGTAGATAAGATTATGTTTTTGTTTGACTGCATTTTAAATGACGAATGATTATTTTTCAGACTTATCGTCTTTTAATTTAGAATTAATATTATTTAAATGAATAAATGTTATATTTTTGAAAACAAATCTCACATGCACTTTTAGAATAACATTCGTCAACTGAATGACTTAACTAAACCATTGAAACAACAATTTTAATGTTACAGAAATTCTTTCCATTCATCAACAGAGAAATTCTATAATTTCTTACAACAATGTAAATAATGATTAGAATTACAAATTAGACATTGCTTATAATTAAATTTTAAATAACAGCTAAAATTATTTGCCTTTTACTGCCTGTTAGCATTTATATTAAACCATTTAGTGTAGGATTTAGTTCCATTGTTGTGTCGTTGTCCCTTGAAATTATGCCTTGAGATGTCTTGGTGGTTTAACTTATTTACATTAATATTTTCAAGCATGTCTTCTAAATTCAAGGAATTCTATGACATTTTTGGAAGTGGAAAACCTTTGAGTTGAAACTTTCTCCTACCATAATCTGGAGGTATTGTAATCTAACTTTGATATTAACAACTGAACAACAATAAATTCATACGTATTGGATTATTCATTACTTCAAGAGCATTGACATATGAAGATACTTCGACAATAAATTTGGATAAATTATCCAAAAATTCCCCCTTTATAGAATTTAGTTTTAAAATACAATCTGCATTATAAGATGCAATTAAATATTTATTCTCAAAACGCCTTTTTAATAGATCTATTGCAATTGTATAATTTTCATTCGTAATTGGTAAATTTTTAATAATAGCGAACGCTTCGTCTTTCAAGAAGGTATGTTAGTGGGTTTTTTGTAAATTACTTAAATCATTTCTATTATGTACTAAATCATTAAAAAAACTATAATAATATTGCCAGTCAAGAACATTACCTCTGAAAAATAGAATTTTAATCGGTTGTAGTAGCGTTTGCTTAGTCGCTTAATATTACTATTAAACATTGTAATTTACATTCAAAACTGCAAAAATCATCTTCAACCTGTACACGATTGAGATTAAGGTTTCTTAATTTAATTCGCAAAAGATGAATATAAATTTGAGAGCATTATATTTTTCAATAAATGTACCAATTCTTGTTATAGAGGATTTAATTGATCCTCTCTTTCTAATTAATTAGAAAGAGAGGATCAATTAAATTGTTCAATTAACATTTTAAATATAAATAAGTCTTTGAATAATTGGCAACTTTAACTCCTTTTTTGATGAACCAAAAATTGATATGTTGAACGATTTATAAGACGTAACGTTGATTGTCTTTATCTGAAGTCTGTCTTTCAATAAATACCTTGTTAGTGTGATCAATTATATTTTTATTATAGCTAATTTATAACAGATTTAGATACATTTTAATATTGTATTATTAGTAACTTATTTCACATTGTTGGGGTTAATTATGATGTACGTATGCATTATTTATATTTTAAGAAGTATTATATTAAAGTATTTTATTTAAATTCACATTTAAGTTACATCTTCAACTGAACTGAATTGACTATTAATGCATCTTTAACTGAATTGAATTAATTATTAATAAATCTTTAACTGAACTGAATTAAACTTAAATACATCTTTTACTGAATTGAATTAATTAACAATAGTATTATAAAGACAAAATATATATTATAAAACAGCTGTTAACCCACCTAGATTAACATATTTATATGCCTTGCATAAATAAGAAGAAAAGAGTTGCACAGTTTGTTTATCATTAATAAGGAGAACAGTTGAAATCCGAAAGAAGTCTTTCATTAACCGAAATTGCAAACGAAGCATTTTAGGACGTATATTTATTTATGTGAATTCTTTCCATCATTTTCACGAGAATATTTTATGAAAGTCCAGGCAGAACTTCGTGATCCACTCTGTTGTTTCTTCCTCTCCTATGCCTGTATCTCAATCATTGTTCGTTCATACCATCCTTCTACTGCATCATATAAGGTAAAAGTAATAGATATTATAGGCTTTAAATATATGTATTAAAAAAAAACTCTTTTCTGTTCAAACAGCATTCGCAAATAAAGATTATAACAATGCATAAATAAAAAAAAAGATTAATAGGGTAATTAAATTTTTTAGTCCTATGCAATATGAACATTGCAGACTTTTTATTGCATTAGGGGTGTGCTGAACATTTAGGCAAAGTATGAACAATGATCTCTCACCGGAATAAACATCGAATCCATATTTCCAAGAGTAAGAAATATCAGTGGTGGTAGTTGCCGGTAAGACGTATTTTGTTTAAAGTCGAAACATTCACATTAACTGATAAGTTAATAGTTGAATAACTGATGGATAGATAAAAAACGACTCTACTTCTCAAGTTGAGCGTTTCTTAAAATAAATAACTAATTTCATCATATGATTTAACCTCAATAAATGTAACATTGGGCTTGTCATGAGGCATCCACATGCTTCTATACATAGAGAATCAAACGTTACAAGAAAGTGTTTTTTGAAGTATGGAGTAGGGATTTTATTGAACTACCCAATTCATTTCAATCCAAAAACGGGATGGATTCATCTTATATACGTGTTTAGAAAAAAAGTTGCAAGAAAAATTAGCTACCGTTTAAAAGTAGATAAGGAAAAAATCTAACATTTTTCGTAAAGAGAAAAAATTGAACAAATTTTGTGAATCAAGTCACTCATATGAATGGAGGTTATTCATCAATGATTTCCTAAAAACATAAAATTACAATAAAAAAATTATCGAATTTAGAGTGAAACAGTACATTTTCTAAAATAGTAAATTAAATATTTTTTAAAGAAAATCATAAGTGATACGATTTTATTTTAACGATTTAGAATTAGAAATTTACTCAAACTGGTTTAAGGCAATTCTTTTTACCTTATTTAAAATTTTAACGTTCGTAATAAGAATTTTAAGCCTTGTTAACTTAACCCACCGGGTTGGTTTAGTGGTGAACGCGTCTTCCCAAATCAGCTGATTTGGAAGACGAGAGTTCCAAGTTCAAGTCCTAGAAAAGGCAGTTACTTTTATACGGATTTGAATACCAGATAGTGGATACCGGTGTTCTTTGGTGGGTTGGGTTTCAATTAACCACACATCTCAGGAATGGCCAAACTGAGACTGTACAAGACTACACTTCATTTAAACTCATACATATCCTCTGAAGTTAATACCTGAACGGTAATTCCCGGAAGCTAAACAGGAAAAAGAAAATAAAAGCCTTGTTAACTAGAGAAAAGCAGGATGGAATAATCCATTTCATTAATCCTAACAGTGAACCAATAGTGTCATTAAAATCTATCTCCTTTCTTTCAATTTTATTGATAAAAAAAATGAAGTAATTAACTTTGAAAGGTGTCTCATATTTTAGGTTTTAAATCTCATAAATAAATTCTAAATTTAGTTATAGAATTATTGTTTTTAGTGTAGGTAATACCAGGACTTGATACAAAAATTAAAAAAACATTAATCCAAAGACAGAGATTTTTGCTTCTGAAAAACCAAATATTATTCCATGCTTAAATGACGGGCTATAGGTGAGAACAGATTATGGATGTGAAAGTAGATATTATTGCATTAAGACAATTTATAAGTACAAAGATTACAACTATATTTCGTAAGTTAATATTTGTACAACAGATGACGAATACAGAACGTTGAATTTGCGGTTTTTTATTATTTTTTTTGTTTCGAATTCATCCGACTAAAGGTACGTTAGATTAGTTATTCCCGTGGTTGATGTTCTTTTCTCTTTTTCCAATATTCATTCATTCTTTCTAAGGTGGCGCTCCTCCTTTCTTCCGACATCGTAGATCCCCTTTTTGGCCGACACTTTTTCTTGAAATCTTTGGTTTTGCAGTGTCTTTCTGATCTTTTGTCTGTTGGTGATGTTGTTTTCAGAAATATTTAATTTTTTTTATGTTCATCTTATGTATGTTTGAATCAAGTCTTCGTTTTTGTCTTCAAGTAGAAGTCGAAAATTTCTTTAGTCAGTCTGTTTTCGTTCACCCTTTTGATGTAGCAATAGAGAATGATTCTTTTTTCCTGATCGTGATGGAGAGTTTTTCGATTTTCCTGCATAGATCTTTGTTTGGTATGAGTTTTGTTTCGTCAGTTTGTTATTTCAGCCAAAACATTTTGCTGATTACTTTTTTATTTTTTCTAATTTTTCAATTTATTCTATGCGTTTAGTTTTAGAGTTTCTGATATGTACTTCTGGTTTTACAGTATCTTAGGAGTTCCAGGAAAGTGATTTTTTGTTGTAGATGTTTGTGGTCAGCTGAAATTCAAATTCCCATCTTATGGGTTTTTTCCATCGATTTGTTTTTGGACGTGTTACCGCTTATCCCTTATACTAGATAGTTGAAATGGTTTCCTTTCTTAATCATATGATTTTCTATTTCAAGATACTATGGTGAATTTTTTACGTTGGTCATCATTTAATATTGCCACCTGTATTTGTTAATTTAATAATATTTATTTATTTAAGTTATCAATACCAGATTACCAACAGAATTTGATTTCTAATGAATCTTGAAAATTTTTCTGTACAAAATATCACATGATGGTTTCTATAAAACCTCTCTGACTTAAAATTTTTCTGCGGACAAAATGTAAATTTGGGAAATTTTTCTGTAGGAAAATTTTGATAACTCTAGTTTTTACAATCCAATGAAGAAATTTTACTGCATTAAAGAAACTAGATTGCATAATCCTTATAAATTAAGATCAGGTTTCATAAAGCGTTTTTTAGGTACGAATGGTTCGAAATTTTAAGTAACCTAAGACTTTTTATACTTCACTTATTCGATGGACATAATCACAACAATCTTCTCAACGCGTAAAAGTGAATTTTTTCAACAATTTCCACAAGATCTGAAGATTTTTCCCATGATTATTTTTTTTAGAAACAAACATTTTATATTTTGAAAAGTCATCTTCCATCACAAAATTTGTCTCTATAAAACAGTGATTACTTCGTATGTCCAAAACGACAAACAGTACAATACTGTTACAAAATTTTTAATGTTATTTTATCTTAAATATTCCTTTTACATCTGTCCTTAACCTTTATTATTACCCAATAATAATTGAACAATTCGTAAAATTTAATATAAGTTCGTTCAAGTTTAAACGTTTTCAAATGGAAAGTTATCAAGCAGATAATTACGAATTCTTAACTAAATATCAATTAAATCATTCGACTGAATTCATAAAACGCCGCATTATAGATCATGAAGGCTACGGAATATTTTTTATTTATTATTATTATTTTATAGCAATAAATGAAATATGCTTAACGTTTTCTTATTTATGTTAATGTAATATTATATATACTGGTACTTAAAATTAGTGAACAAATACGGGAAAAATTTTACAATTGAAAATTCAGTTACAAGTGCTTCTCGTTACAATTGCGTGATTTTTGAATTATTATCAAGTTAGATTTAATCTTAGAGAAGGAAAAGCCGATTGTAAAAAAAAATTATCAGATCTTCGCTACTACATTATTTTAAACAACCGTTTGGACATTATATTGGTAAAAATAAAGAAGAAATTTCATATAAACATAGGCTGGGAAACGTTTCGTTAGCGACTGTCGGCTGGTGTAAGATTTCACTCTAATTTCTGCGCCTTCAATAAAATTAAGCCAGATGGTAATTCTTAGGACCCAAATTAAGGTGAAATTTTATGGGAAATCTGACCTAGAAATAGAAAAAAACAGGTAATACTGAACTTATTTTTAGTAATTTATGAGAAAGCTGGAGTTAAAGACAAAAATGTGGGATTGAAAAACACAAACACAATACTTTATGTTTGGATAAAATAATTACGTTAAATGGGTAATAAACAGATAAAAGTTTTAGACAAAACTTGTAGAGAGTTTGATTCTGAGTAAAATGGTACGAATAAAATCCACAGAAACTAAGTTGAGACGTAAGAATTTCGAAGATTATTCCTTATTAACTTAAATTTCACAGGTTAGATTTCATAAAAAAACACAAAATTTACTCCTTAATTTGGGTTTCAATAGTTACAGTCCGAATTAATTTTACCGAAGGCGCAGAAATTAGGGCGAAATCTTTCATCAGCTGTCACTCGCTAAAGAAGCGTTTTTGAAACTATTGTTATACGAACTTCATTCTTTATTTTCAGCAGCAGAACACGTTCTGAAAGTTTGTGACATTCTTCGTGAATAACACTGTATATCAAGTTAATTTTATCAACGAACTGGAAATTTTTTTATTTTTGTTTTGCTTAGTCTAATGTTGGACGATATCAATAATTGTTTTGAATGCAGCTATAATTTCTATAGAATATTTATATAAATATTTCTATAATAATACTGTACTTGAGTATAAGAATGAAATACATAAATTGAACACTTTACTGTCCGAAAGTAAAATCATAAATATGCTGCATACGTAATGAGATATTGTCATCAAAACGGATCAGTAGAAAAATGGTTATTTTTTGTATATCACAAAGTTTTTTAAAACTAGAACAATTTTACCGAGTGAAATTCAAAGTAAAATTTATAATTTAAAATTATTTTCTACTAATTTTACGATATCGGATTATATTACAAAATAATTCTAAAAAAAAAAAAAAAACATATGTAATAAAACGGGAAAATCACGAATTTACATAACAGACAAAAACTAAAAAAAATATTTTTTTTTTTAAATTTGAATTCTAATATTAAAATTAGTTTCTTTTATATTAAGCTGTTATATGTAAGGAAATAACTTTAAATAAAAAAAAATTATACGGATACCGGCTTTATTTGCATACAAATTATTTTATAAGAAAAAAAAAAACATAAAAATGTAACATTTTTTTAAAATAGGAAGTTATTATATAAAATATATACATAAATATATTTATATAGAGAAAGTAGATTAATGTCTTAACTCATACATAAGAAATCTGATGAGTAATCATCGACAACAGCGCTACTAATCGAGTAAGAGAGTAAACAGAAATCTCCTGACCAATAACTATTACCTTGTTACCGATTTGTAACGGTTCATTAACAATGATGTAATTGCAGGAAGAAATATATATTTTTTAAATAACAAACTTCTAAACATGAAAAATCATAAATTTTATTCTAATAATATCAGTGTGTTTTTGATTTTTTTTTAATTCTATAAATTATGAGACGCGTTTCTTTATAAATTTTCCATTTATTAAACTATAATTATTATACATCATAGAATAATGAGATATAATAAATCATGCTTTATTTTTTTGTGAAATAAAACTATGTAACAGTAGATAATTAAATATGAATAATAATAATAAAATAAGTCTATAAATATATAATTAAATTTAAATAAAATTATTCGTAACAGTGTGATTAAAAAAAGCAAAAAAGAACTTAAAAAATTAACAATCAGAATAAGTGACATTAATCAATCTTCAAATTTAGACCTTTTCTAACAAATTGATTTGTGACTATTTTTTGTATGGGGAGAATCTCATGTTTATGTTATCGCGTATAAAGTGTATCACTAAAAATGACATTAGAAGGCTATTGTATTTAAACTAGCATATATCTTTCAACAAAAAAACAGAAAACTATTTCAACAGAATCTGCAATTAGTAATATTTATAATTTAATTGATAATAATGAAAAAAGGAGTTGCTTTTGTGCAATTTTTTTTGTTGAAATGTCAACTTTAATCATTATTAAAAACAAAAACGCATTGCATGAAATAAGTTATACACAAATTTGTTTTTTATCAAATTATTTTTTTCGGATATAAAAGTTTCCATTCGATTTAATGAATTATAAAACTAAAATAGTGCATACAAAACTGCACTGCTTCACAACGAAAAGGGATTAATAATCTGCTGTTTTACATTATCTATCCTAGTTTTTCTTATAGTCGTGACGCTTGAAAGTAGTCTGAGGTAATAGAGATATTAGCAAAACTGGATTTCTCTGATAGTAAAGATGCTTATTATACAGTCAGTTCCTATGGTGAACAGAATGAAGATGTCATTTGTAAAAATGAATATGACCCTTACATTTAGAAGGGCTTGGCAACCCTGATATACCACTGTATATCTGACTTATTTCTTATTTTCCAAATAAGCCTGGAATGGGCTTCTTGAATTCTTTTAAAATGATTATTTAATTTGTGAGACGATTCGTGATTTGTAACAAATCCTCTACAACCGTTACTTTTGTGGCACTTAGTATATGTAGTATTATTGGCACTTTTAAGAGTTGAAAGAGACCAGGGAGTTGGAATTCACGAATTAAGGCAGCGGCTAATGGCAAGGTGGCAGGACAGGTGGAATGAGAATGGCCCTGGAGGTAGAACAAAGAGACTCATCCCCGATATTAAAAGCTGGATACATAGGAAGCATGGGGAAGTGAATTTTCATCTGTCACAATACTTTACAGGGCATGGCAACTTTAATTTTTACTTGCACAGAGCATCGACGGAATGTATGTATTGCGATCGCGAAGATGATGTTGAGCACACATTTACTGACTGCCATAAATGGAGAGAAGAATTAGTAGACATCGATCTATCATCTGATGGTAACGGCAGATTAATTAATCACATGTTGCAGAGTGAAGATGCCTGGAAGAGGGTTGATTCAGCTATTAAGAAAATATTAACGCAGAAAAATGAGGACGAGAGGAGATTGGGGTTCTGATCTTAGTATAGGGAAGGGCGGATAGCTCCAGTGGTGAGGACTGGCATGCTGAGGTGTGCCAGTTCGATCAGCCACTGGGGACTCCAAGGGTTTTCTTGATAGGAAAGATCAAAGAAAAGACCCAATCGTCACGTCAAGACAATCATGGTATGGCGTGGCGATATATATAGATGGGCATATCAATAGACTCAAAAGAACTGACCGGTGGGCCGACCTGCCATGCCGGACATACAGCCGGTAGGTGGGAAGGCCCATTTGAGTACAACAGGCACTCCCCTGGGTGGCGCAATACCAACCAGTCGGACCGGCCCAGGGGAAAGTAAAAAAAAAAAAAAGTATATGTAGTGTATAGTAAGTTTTTTTAAATATAATAATTACGGGTATAATATCTTTGTAAAGCTTTGTAAGTGTTGTTTTTAATTTATTAATCTAATTTCATTTTACTTTCGTCTCTTTCTGTTTTATTTTTACTTTTGAATTTATTTGTAATTAATTTCTTTACATCTACTGTTGAAGATAACTAATAATTGAAATGCGTATGTAATGTTTTCATTTTCTATTAACGTTTCTTGAGCGTAATACTTAATAAAAGTTATTTCTATGTCAATATATATTTATAAATTTCGTATTCAACATCTTGAGGTGAGAATCAGGGGTACTGGAACGCCGTTACGGAACTGCTTTTTGAAGTAAAAAAACCGTCCTTTCATACAAAATTTGTTTTAACTTAAGTCTGACCTTCGTTTTTTTTTAACATGAAGTACTCCTTATATTTCTTAACGAAATATTTTATCACTTCCTCAACAAAACTGTGACGAAGGAAACAGCTTTACCTAAACAGATGAAGGCAAACGGCGACAAAATAAGTTGCTAAAAATCTAGTTCACAGAATAAGTTAAACATTTGACATTAAAAAGACAAGTTTTGTTTCTTATAGATATAAACATCGAAATCAATGTGCATTTTACATAACACTGTCATATAGTCAGCCGCCTATGGCTGTGGACCATATTCTTCTTTAATATAAAATCAAACGTTCCGGTACTGGAAAATTTACGAGTGCATCCCTGGCGAGAACCTATATTTTACACGTATGTTCTTATCAAAAGATGAAATTTCAACAGCCTGTTTATGGTTGACAGGATATGGCTTTAATCATTTGTTGGAAGCTCCTCTGATATCATAGCTGCTTGGTATTTAATCAATAAAATGTGAAACTCTATATGAGAGTAGCTTAAAAATTGACAATAAAACCTTTTGTCATCTAATCAGTGGTTAGTAGAAATGACTAATTTTTTTCCTAAAATTAAACTGAAAATTTTTCAGTACTCTATACTTTGCAAAACGTTACAATATTTCTTAATTTTAGATTCAAATATGCATGTTTATACATCAAATGTATGTTGATTCAACATATAAATATATATATTGTCGTTGATGTATGTTTTTTATCAAATATACATGTTAAGAAACTTATCATAATTTTAAAATTATTTCAGAAAAATTCGGAGAATAACAAAATTGCTCTAAATTTTTTTGTAAATTAGATGGCGAACTTTCTTTCTTAAGGAGGGTAATAACAACAAAAGTCTTAAGACAGCTTGGAAACACTCTGTTGTTGAAAGAAAGATTAGTTAATTGAATTTCTAAAAGGGGACGATAATAGCATCTACGAATAACAGTATTTAAAATACTAGGAGGAATTTAATCAATATCCCACTGAATGTTTACTCTCAATATATAAGATCAAATTTTAACTACTTAGGTATTAATAGAAAATAAAAAATACTCATTCATCAACAAAACTATTCAAAGTATTTGAAATGAATCAATATTATCGTTATTTGAAATACCGGAAAAAAGATTATTAAGATTCTTATTCTACAAGAGCAGGAGATGAGATAAGGAAAGTTAAATCCTTTCTATTTTTTTACGCAGTTATCTATACTGTTTTATTTTCAAACCCGGTTTCACTTTTGATAACTCCCGACATAGTTTTAGCTTCTTTATTTGAATTAATTATTAAATTATCAAAATATAATGTTTTATAATTATGAATAACTTAAGGATAGATTCGCTTTTACTTTTTTAAATAATTTGAAAATTATTAGACAAATTTCATATAAATATTTAACATTGATTTCTTTGCGTAGAGCTGAATTTTTACAAATCCTAAAGTAATCCATAAGTTTTTCTTTATCTATAAACTGTCTCTTTTTTATTAAAGGAAAAAACTAAAGAGAAAGTCTTTCGAAAGACATTAAGAAGACTGTTAAATCTTTTGTTAAAGCTATTTTTTTTCCTTATCTGTTTCTGAGAATAAGGTTCTCAAATTTCTAATTGAATTTTTATCGATTACACTTTTCAAAGAATAAAATTAATCATCGTCTCTTTGTACGTTTTCAGTAATAAATGATGTCATTACAATTCGACAGTTATAATTAGAAAAAACAGTAATATGCAAAAATATCTGTACAGATATGGCCGAGATATTTGTAATTTTAGTTGACTGGGAGATAGCAATAATTAATTCTAGTAATTCAACTATCATTGTTATCATTGAGGTTATGTTACAATATTTTTTAAGCCTTTGTTGATAATTACAGGTAGAATTAATATAAACTATCTTACGTTCAAAAAGTTGAGTTTTTATCACTACAAATATTAATTTATCTAGAATTGACGTTAATGTATGTCCTGTCTGCTTTAACCATTAAAAAACTAATTTATTAGTTAATTATTTATTTTAAATATCTATATATATTTTTCATCCTACTCAAAACAACATTTCAACTTTTTTATATATTTTTTAAAATTTTTTATAAAATTGATTTAATTTATGTAGATAAAAGATAATACGGTAAACTTTTTCTTACATCTTAAATTTTCTATAATATTTGAAAATTCTCAAGGAATACCATTCTGAAAATAAAATATGCGAGATAAGGGTAATGTAGAAATGTTGCTATATATTGATAAAGTTAATCTAACTCGTAGATAGGTATTACTTTGTCTCTGTATGGTACTAATGGATCTAATTACTGTAGATAGAACAGCGTTTCTCAACTTGGAGATGGAGGTCTCAAGATTATTCTATAATTATACATGTAAACAATAATAAAATCATTTTATGAGAAAAGAAAATTTATATCAATATTTTACTTGCACTTATAACTATAAATGTAAAGAAAATAAATTAATGAGATGGTTACGTTTGTTTTTCATTCAAAAGTTATCCCATATGTGGATCTATGTTAAAAACACCCAAAAGCGAATTGTTTCCAAGTGATAGAAGAAAATTCTTCTAGCACAATTATAGAAGAAAAGCCCTTTTCACAGACGTAAGACGTGGCGAAAGGGATTAATATTTTCAATATTTCTGGGATTAGATTTCCATATTCACTTCGATGAGCAAGTCAAAACGTGACTAAATCCTCAAATTTCAACTGTTGTAACGTTTATCGGCAGACATTTCGATGAGCTAGTCGTGAATCTCAACCAGTAACATAGCAGCTGCAACAATGTTTTCACTAAATGGATTCAGTACCTTCAATACCCATCTCTTCGAGATATCATTTTTATCTTCCGGGAAATACTGCGCCAACTGAAGTTTAAGCTCACGCAAATGCACCTTCATGTTATCCAAACTATGGTGAATAATAGTGCCTTCTTCATCAAAATTTTTCTCAATATAATCGGGAGTGAATGGAAACATATCAGAATTTTTGCTTTGAAGGCAAATAATCTAGATATTAAGCTTCTCAATGAAAACATGAACTTTGTCATTAATAAAATGTTTTTATCACGTCCTTGTAAATTCACATTCAAGTTTTTTAAATGGGAAAATACATTAACTAAGTAAGTCAACAGTAATATTACTTATTACTCTGTAAAAACATTAAGAATGGCGTTTGTTTATCCTGGAAAAATATTATTAATTCATCTCATATTTCCAATAACCGGGTTAACACTTTCTCCCGTGATAACCATCTGACTTCTGTATGGAAATGAAGTTTTTCTTTTCGCCCATTTCAGAGGATTTTTTAACAAATAGCCTATTCTACAATTGTAGACTTTTAATAAAATTAACCACTTTTACACCGTTACAAAGAATTTGTATAAATTCTTTGTATCTATCAACTTCTACTAGTTAAATAATTTTAACTAGATTTGATTGGGTTAGTGTTGAGAGAACCAAAATATTCATTATATATTTTGATTTTTACTTTTCGAGGTTCGTGGAGTTAAAAAGGTTGAGAATCACTGCTGCCGAAGTTAAAGTCATTTATTAAAAAAAAAACTCATAAAAATGATTATCAACGCTATAAAAAAATTGTAATTTAAAAATATAATAAACAATTTCGTATAATTATATATTTAATTTTTATCCAATACGAAAAATTTATTCACTTTCATTTCATAATAACTGGGATATAAAATAAATTATAAGAGCTAAGGAAAATAAATGAATGTTGTATAAAAAAATAAGAACCAAAAGACTTCATCCGTTTTGATAGGATTAAGCTGTTTAATTTAGATAATGGAAAAACTTTTTTTAAGTGTAATTATAGAAAAAAAAACTTTTTTTTGTTCGATTTTTTAATTACATATTCATAAATTAAATTTTTATGAAAAAACTTAATTAATTATTTTTCTTCTTTAAGATTATATTAAACAATTTTTTAATCAATATTAATTGTAAAAATAAAAATAATTAAATTTAAGTGATAGATTAAAAAGCTTTAAAAGTTGGCAGAATTGTAATAGGTATATAGACTAAAATTAAATAAAAGATTAAATTATTGCAAGTAAATTTAACCGAAGTAAAATTAGTTTGTAAATTGAAATTGATTGAAAATTAAATTACGAAACATTCGAATTAGAGGATAGCGTAATTAGAGTGAGCAAAATTATTGGTTGTTTGTATCAAAATATTAACTGGACAGCAGTGTATAAAATATAGAATGTTTATATACAGGAAATTTTCACTAATTTAACATCTATTGTTTTTACTGATGAGTTTGTATTATTTTAACGTTACAAAAAATAAACAAATAAATTCTAATTTGTTTTCCCCCCTCGATACAAAAGAAAAAAATAATACAATTAGCCAATTTGTGTAATAACTTATATAATTGAAATTTAGCCTGTATGTTATATAGTACTTTTTTTTATAATACTTTTGTATTTTATACAGGAGCGAATTAGCCTGTTATTTCAATTTGTATCTGTTTTTTTTTTGTTTCTTTGTCTGGGAATAACATTAAGTACGATGGAGTTAATTTTAATAAAATTTACAGGATAGACTTATTCAAAACTTAATTTAAATTTTAACTTAAAATATTTACACAGCAAGAAAGAAAATTCCCTTTTTTCAGTAAAAATGATTTTTTCTTCATTTAAATTTAACAATTTATTCTGAATTGTACAAAAAAGAATAAAATTAAAAAAAAAATAATTAAAGCACGTGAAATTTAATTCAATTCATATGAAATTTTTAATTAAAATTTTACTTGAGCTTTAATCTTTATAGAAAATGATTCACGAAGAATGTAACTAACTTTCAGGACATGTTCTACTGGTGAAAATAAAGAAGAACGTGCATATAAACATAGATCGGAAACGTTTCATTAGTGAGTGTCGGCTGGCGAAAGACTTCGTCCTAATTTCTGCACCTTCGGTAAAATTAAACCAGATTGTAATTCTTGGGAGCAAAATTAAGAGGTAAATTTAGTGGTTAAATATGAAATTTTATTTGAAAAATCGAAAAGAAATTTGTCCCAGAAGTATATTTTTAGTAGTTTTCGGGAAATCTGGAGTAAAATACAAAAGATTGTCATCAAAAGCACATTATTTTACATTTGGGATAAAATACATAAAACTTGTAGAAAATTTGATTTTCTATATTGATATAATTCAAAACATATAAAAATTTCACTTTAACTAGGTATTGTTTGAACTAAAATTTAATAAACCCAAAGGATTTTACATTCCAACTACGTTAGAAAGGAATAATGTTTTTTATTTTTATAATTGATTAGATAGATGCTCAAACCATCATGAATAACGATTCGTATTAATTAACCGAACGATACCAGGTAGCTGATAGTTATAAATAAATAAAATTATGTTTTGTAAACCCAAAACCGAAAATGCATTGAAACTCATTAATTGATATATTCAATGAAATATTTCAAAAAGTGAATTTTAAATAATGTTGTAGTAATAGATGTTCTTGATTTATGGAATAGATACTTGACTTATTTCGGCTCCCCATCTTTTCCTCGGTCTTCTTATTTGCTTCCATCAGTGTGGTGTATAATTCAAAATCATTTTTGGTATTTTATTACGAATCATAAAAATAATGAACCCAGTTCGTAATATACTCTTGAAGTATGTAGATAACTTCTCTAAAACGTCTACAAAAAATAGTCATTTTTATTGACTCCTATTGCCTTAAATCCTTCTTAAGCACCCACATCTTAGTGCTAAAAAAAATATTAGGAACAGTTATTTTTTTATCTAAATTTATTTCTATCTATACACATTTATTTTTCATTCATAGTCGAATTTTACCGAAAAAATATTTAAATTTACTAACATTTTTAATATATTAATTAAATAACATTATTAGTTATATATTGAAAATAAAAGAAAGAAAACTAGAAGCAACTGAAAAAAATTAACAAAAACAGGTTCCTTTTTATACCTTACTCCCACCGAATTTGATAAATAGTGTAATGACATGATACACACGCGATTAGGTTTTTTAAACTAGCATTTGTAATAATCTGAAACATTTGACATCTCGGCACAACTTATTTATATTAAATACTTAAAAAAATAATTCATATTTTACTATCAGATGTTACGTCATGAGTCGGCCGACATAACTAAATATTGTCGCGTTAAATTGATATGACAGTTATATAAGTTGAATAAAAATTAAGCAAAATCCACAGCCCAAAACTCGAATATAATATGCATAAATTAACAATAAATATACCAAAATTTTGAAAAAAATAGAACGTACAATGAGAAAAATTCACATTTTACGATCACTTATATAGAATGGATGAAACTAGATCAACAAAAGAAATATTCAACTTTATCGAAAAACCAGCGTAAGCTGGTTCAAAGAAAAAGATCTAAAATTATTAAATATTTTCGAAGGAATAATTTTCGACAGACAATCTTTCTGAAAATTAGTGGATGAATCTAAATATTCATAGAAACAGAAAAAGAAACACAGTTGATGGACTGACGAAAATAAAGAAAACTTTAGGGAAAGAATGAAAGAATTTTGGGAAAGAAACAAGTCAGGACTTTGCATGCGTGATCCTTAGAGTTCTGATTGCATAGTAAGGTATTGTTATTTTTATTGTAATACAATTTTTAAGCGGTACTTGCTTCAAATTAAAAAAAAGAAGTAACAAATAGTTTCCAACTGAGGAAAATATATTGTTAGAAATTAATTAATAATCTTAGATTATGAGCTGATGATATTTTATAAGATATAATAAACGCTTAACGTTTATGCTACCCCTACTCAATAAAAGAAAAAAGTATTAGTATTAAATCGAAATTGGCATCTACTATCATCCAATTCATATAGTTAAATTTTATAAATAACATACATTTTTGATTATTCTGTTAATATAAATAACTATTCCACGTAATCAATAAAAGAATTGAAGGTGCCATAATTTAATTCCAATAATACAGTTTTCACTATTTAAAACTAATAAGAAAAAGTATAAATATCACCAGATCATTCATGCTAACGATAATAGGATATGTAAAATTGATGCATTCTTGGTACAATCTAATAAGGTGTTTTGGACTTATTATGATACTCCGGTTTTCTGCTTGATAGTTACGTAATAAATCTAATGGTAAATGCTTATTGATTAAAACTAGATCTTATTTCTTCATAAAATATAAATAAATGTATCAGAGACCAGAAATATTGAAAAAAATATTCTGGAATAATAAATTAATGTACTCTTGTCGAAAAAAAAGTTGGAAAAGTATTGTATGACTTTCCCGGCTGTGCCGGTCAAACAATTGTAAAAAATGCTAAAAATCTGAAAAAAAGGGAAACACTAGTAAAACTCCTACGAAATAGTAAAATAAAATAGCCTTAAAAAGTCATTATACGCGTATGTTACACAATTTTGCCTTTTTTAAAAGCTTATAATATTCGCCAAAATTAGTTTTATAAACGCTGAGATCGAAAAAAATTAAAAAAGATTTATCCAAATTCTTCTAAATTTAGGAGCCGAAGGTTTTTTTAAATTGATTATGATGATTACCTAAATAAGATTTAAGCATCAAAATTCCATGATTTCGGATTAAACAATTTTTAATTTTAGGAGCCTCCTTAATTTGGTCGAAAAATCTGTTTTAAAGAAGTGTTCCCAACAAAAAAATAATAATTTTAAACCCACCGGGTTGGTCCAGCGGTAAAACCCGTCATTGTAAATTAGCTGATTTTGAAGTCGAGAATTCTAAGGTTGAAATCCTAATAATGGTAGTTGCTTTTTTTTCGGAATTGAACAGTACATAGTGGATACCGGTGTTCTTTGATGGTTGGATTTTAATTAACCACACGTCTCAGGAATAGTTGGCCTGAGTCTGTTCAAGGTTACACGTTTACCGGTACTTTCACACAGATACTGAGTCGCTAATGACTTTAATTTTTTGATGCGACTATAAATAAAAAATATTAAAAGAAAAATTAATAAATAAATTTAAAAAAGAGAATTGTTTAAAAATATTGAAAACTTTTATATAAGTAATGAAAAAAATTGCTTCTTATTTTGGGTACAGAATATAATATACGTACCTAAGCAACTTCAATTTTATTAGTCCTTTAAGCGGTGAAGAAAAATAAAAAAAAGAAATATACTTTTTATAGTGTGGAATAAATATTTCCTAAAAATACTCACATATAACTTAATAAATTAGCTAAAGTAAAGTTTCCTCTAGATCTAATACCCCTTCAATACCTTCCGTAAAGACTAAAATAAGAAAAAGGGAATTTTCAAAAAAAATTTCTGCATTTAGGAACGGGGTCTATAATTGAAAAAAATTGTAGAAATTTCTTGATAGTTCTATATATGAAGTAAAAACTTTCAAAAACATCTTTGAAAAACATTTAAACCGAATGGGGACAAAAAAGATGAAAAAAAATAATTTCAATTTTAAGAAGGGAGAAATTGAATTTAAAAAAAAATTGAAGTATAAATAATCCAAAAAAATCTATTGTTCTACAATATATTATTTATACATATGCATTTTTTTAGTACATATATTGTAGGTAACAAATTTGCATTAAAAAGCTTTTTCTTAAATAAGTCTGCATAAAATCGAAATTGGTTTTTCGCGATATCCACCCCCTTAAAAGAATTAAAAATAATAATAATAATAATAATACGATTGGTGCCCCGTATATTAAATATAGAAATATAAAACCAAAATGTATAGAAAATACTTAACCCAAAAATGAAGAAAATCGGTGCGAAACATTTACTTAAAAAGGACGGTTTTAAAAAAAAAAAACTACTCTAAAATGTTTATAAAGTAATGAAAAAATTGCTTCTCAATTTTGATCCAGAATATGAGCGAAAGCAACTTTAATTTTATTAGCCCTTTAAGTGATGAAGAAAAAAACACTAATAATAATAATGAAAAGAGTTTAAGCTAAAAAAAAACAAGAAAAAATATTTTTCAGAGTGGGGAATAAGTTTTTTCCAAAAATATTCATATATACTGTGTGTATATAGGTTAAACTTAATAAATTTGCTTAAGTAAAGATTTCTAGAGATCTAACACCCCTTCAATAAAGCCTAAAATAAGATGAAACTGGTTTGTTTAGATAAGATTTTTTTTAAACTAGATGAACTAGTTAGGCCCTAAAACGTAAATATTTGTAAAAATCCGATACCACATTTTGCCATGATCACCATACTTTCCACTTCCACTTTAACATATATATATATATATTCCGGTGAATATAGCTATTCTAGCTAAGGGAAAATAAAAAGTACATTATTGCCACAATTCTGAAGCTAAAAATATTTTACATTCATATAATTATTTCACAATGTATGCTAAATTATTTTTCTGACAACAATAACGCAATAAAATAATAGTTTATTTAATATTTAAGATTGCAATCATATTTTATTGATTTGAAAATAAAAAAAGATCTTTCTAATAATTTCATAATATATTTTTTTAGTTTAAGGCAAAAAACCTGGATGAGATGTAACAATATAATACGCTAATGCAATATGAGAGAATGTATGTATATATGTTAACCAATAAACTATGTAGTTGGCTGGTTAAAGAAGGGCTAAGAGTATTGGGTGGGATATAAGGTGGAGGGAGAAGATAAGTGATCACAACGTGTGAAACAGTGCAACTGATGTTAAATGTTATACTATGTTGTTTAACCGGTTCAAAACTACTTAATATAACTAACTACAGTATTTATAATTATTATAATTCCACCAACCCGGTTTTATATCTAGTAACACGCACGAATTATTTTATATTTATATAGATAAAAATTGTTGTTCTTATTTATCTAGATTTGTGTTTCTTTTTTGTGTTTTTTTTTTTTTACATATTATAAACAAAATATATATTTAAACTATCATCAGATCATTACTAGATAATAAATACATGTATAAATTAATTGAATAAATAAAAAATATGGAATAATTAACTTATTTCCTTTGATAAATCAACTTGAAAATAAATATAAAAAAGACAATTATAAATATCAAACCAGTTGAAATAAATACAATAATTTTATAAATACAGTATTAATTTTTTGTAACGTTCTAGGAGAAAGATATTTCAAATATATTTAATTTGATTAGCAGCATGAAAAACATGATAATTTTTAATTATTGAACTTAAAAATAAAGAAACACATCATTTTCAAACTAATTATTATCTTTTATTATAATGGAGTTTCTGGTACTCCATAAAGAGTGCCCAAAAATAAAGTTATAAAATAATATGACTCGTCCATCCAAACCCGAGACACACATTTTTATATAAAATTAACAAAATGGCCGACAGCGGGAGAACGAAGGAGAAATTTTCATTTTTCCAAAGGATATCTATGTTTAGTTTTACAAGAAGAATCCGAAAAAGTATAGCCAGCCCACCATACTAGAAACACACACACACACACACTCTCTCTCTCTCTCTCTCTCTCCTGGTCCTCACACTCTCACACTCCTGGTCCTGCTTACTCCCACCTTTCCTGGTAAGGCCCCACCTTACTCCTGGTCTCACGACTGTCAGAAGAATGGTAGAAATGCGAAATTTTCATAATTAACAAGAAATAAAAATGATGACAATCGGTTCACAATTAATAAAAAATAATAAGAGATAATAAAAATAACTTTATAATTAATAAAAATATCAACTATAAAATTAACTGTAACTTTTTTCTTTTTTTATGTAAGAGCGAGCATCAAAAGTTATAGTCCGGTGGAAATTTGTAGCATATGTAAAGATGCCATGACGGATTCGAACTCGGGACCTCCGCACGAAATAACTTATTCAGCCACGAAGTTCGGTAACTGTGACTTAATTAATAAATAATTAGCAAAAATTAACACATTGAAAAGCAATAATAACTTCAATTCGTAAAAAATAATAAATACGAAAGCCACAATAAATTCATAATTAAGAATCAAAAATATCGATAAAAAAGTAGCAATTATTTTTTAATTAGCAAAATATAATATTTACAAAAGAGTTACAACTGCTAAGTGGAAAAATGTAATAAATACAAAATTATTAAAAATAATACGAAGTACAAGAAGAATAAAACACGTTAGTAATCATAAAAAAATAATATGAAGTATAAAAAATAACAATTAATTCGTAATTCTATAGATCTATAGATGTCACATATAAAAATACGTAATAATTTTAAACGGAAAAGCAATCAAAGCACATGTATATGAATTCCACTGAAGTACTATCGGTATAGGTTTTTATGTAGTATACGTATATAGTATTACAGAACGAATTTATATTATATCTAGAAATTAATTTTGTAGAAGCAGGCGCTGATTTAATAAACTATCAAGGAATTAATTAAGTATTCGGACGAAATTATTTCTTACTTTTTAGCGCATTTTGATGTCGGTTCCATTATTTAAAAAAAAATTATTATTATAATATTATATATTTGTGATCGATGTTAAACATTGTGAGGGAATGTAATATGTATTTTTATTTTAAACAAAATAAAAAAGTAAAAAAAACTAAATTCTGTACATATATTTGTCCAAAAAAAAGTATTAATTTTTTGTTTGTTTGAATAATTACATTTAGAGAGAAAGACAGAATTTTATAAATGAATTCTAGGAGTTTATTCAGATTTCTAAAAATTGTACTCACATTATATATTTTATTACATTTTATGAAATATATTTACAATTAATTAAGAAGTTAAATCGTTAAAATGCATGTTAGAAAATCAATACATATGAAACGCTGAATGTATAAGTAGAAATACAATTATACAAAAAAAAATCTGGTAAAGTACTTACTGCATGACTTTCTCGGCTAAGCCGATCAAGGCTTAGTTAGACTTAGTTTATTTTATAAAATAAACTATAACTGTTATGGAAGTAATGAAAAAAAATTGCTTCTCATTTTGGGTTTGGATTATAACACAGGTGTCAAACTACTTTAATTTTAATAGCTCTTTAAGTGAAGACATTTCTTTTTTGTAATAAGAATTGAGTTAGATCTATATTTCTCGGGAAAAGAAAAATATGTATATAAAGATAAAAAAAATCTACCTGGAATATATAAATAAAAAAAAATTCCGGTACCGGGAATCGAACCCGAGCCTCCTGGGTGAGAGCCAGGTATCCTAGCCACTAGACCATACCGGACTACACGACGTATACTTTAAATTACAACATATAAATACTATCTTTCTATATTGGTTTTTTTTTGTATTACTGTAATTTAAATGTGATTATGATTTGTAGGTAATATAATTGTAATATAAGAACAAACTATTTAAACTTTAATCAAATTTTTAAAATAAAATATTTTTAATGGAGTTAGATAAAAATATATTCATAGATAACAAAATTGTTACATCAAAACCAGCAGCAATTAACATGCATCTTGGATTACGTAATATTTAGTAATTATTTCGTCCTAAATTATGTTAACTAAATATACTCGAATATTATTTTATAATACTTCTTATAAAAATCCAAACAGTTAATAATAATTTAAAAAGTTGAAATTTTCTGTAACATTCCTTTAGTTTTTGTACCATACCATTCGACTGATTTAATGCACTTAATTCCTTTCTATTGACCTACATTTTAAATTCAATAAATATCCTATTTACTACATTCTCAATTTTTAAATACTGTATTCTCTATCTTATTTCTTTAGTTTTTCTTGCCTCTACATTTCCTTTTTCGACCAATTAATTAATTAATTCTGGATGATTATATGTACAAGTTAGAACTATCAAACTTGTTTTATAAAAGATTCTGCGTATTTATTTTTAACAACTTCATTTCGCGTTCTAAATCCACCTTATTCAGCATTCGCTAATCACCCTCTTATCCAAATAGCAGTATCCTACTTGTTTCTGCCTTTACTTTTGTCCATATTTCACTGCCTTCAAGCTTTGTACTATTTACAATTGTTTTGTTTTAATTTTTATTAAATTCCTACGTTTATGTTAAACATCAGAAAATTTTTTTCTTCTTTTTCTTTCATTTAAGCTGTTCTGGTTTTTGAAAGTCTGTTTTTTATATTTATTTATTTATTTAATCTACGAATGTAATTTTTCTATATAGTGATTTGTCAAAAAAAAAGGTAATGAACACTAACTGAAGGACATGAAAATCAGATAAACAGAGTTTATTACTTATTGTAATTGCTTCCATCTTATTTTTACTGTCCCGGCTGTAACTATACAATTTGCTACAGCAATAACGGTAAATTATATAGATAAGTCAAACGAAGAATAAAAAAAAAATTGGTTTCTTTTTAAGTTTTGTACTTTAAGGAGACATAAAAAAATAGATTCAAATAAACTGTAAATAATCTGCGGAAAAACCTTTTATTTCAACCCTCCCAAGTTCAAAAAATCTATTTTTGTTACATGGACGCTGTGCGTATGTTTGTTGACCAGTATTTGACCTTATAATTCTAGACCCTGTTGACCGATTTTTTCCAAAGTTATTTGAAAAAATCTATTCAAGGGAAGGGGGGGGGAAATAATGAATAAATGTTTTGCAAAAATTGGAAAAATGGGTGGGGGTATTTTGGCCAAAATAAAACTTTTAATCTTTATTGAGCACTTTAGCAAAAAAGTATTATTCCATAAGTTTTTTATCAAGATCAAAAATTGTCAAAAATGTTTACTTAATACCTCCATAAAAAATTAATTTATGTACTTCTCTTTTTTTTTTAGCTATATCTTGCTTCAATAAAGAGTTAATGGGATATTTTTTGCATCGATATTTTCTACATCGATAGGTCTTTCAAACCGCTGTTTCGATGTTAATTATGTTCAGAATATAATTAAGTGCCTACAGTAAATAAATTACGCGAAGAACTTCAAAAGAGTATTCAATTTAAAGGTTCAGAAACTATATTAGCAGCTATCCTGAAAGAGTTAGGGTTTAAGTGGTGTAAGAATATTATCATAATAGGAAAAGTTTAATTGAGAAAAAAGATATCCGGAGGATAGAATATTTATAAAAATAACTGATTGTATGAAAGAAAATTGTTCGACTGTTTATTTGGACGAATCGTATATTTTAACTTTCTATTCCACGACAAAATCGTGGTCAGATATAGTAGTACAACAGTAAAAAGTATCGATTATTAAGGTGATTTGTTGTTAATAATAATCCACGCTGGAGGAGAAGTGGGATTCGTTCCGAATGCGATGTTAACATGGAAAACAAGTTAAAAAAGAGGGGACTATCACGGCAGCTCATCCTGACCCCGAAGGGGAAGGCACCCCCTTCCTTCATGTGGCGATTTCGGTCGCAACACCATTCCCTCCTCCTCACCGGAGGTCATATTCAATACCTCGACACTGACATATTTCTAGCCTCAGCCAGGATGCCACCATTATGAATGCCACAAGCTATATTCCCATCGGTGTAGTACTATCATCAACTCATAAACAAAACACATCATGCCAAGTCTTAATAAGACTGAAATGGACTACACGGTAACAAACGGTGAATTATCTACCCGAAATAGGCAGAAGTGAGTTCGGCACACAACACGAAACATAGAGAATAAAACAAGAAGTAACAAGAATACTAAAACACAATAACAGTAACACTAAACAGCAAAACATAAATAATATAATATAACAACAATAAAACTTAAAGCGGGATAACGATAGCGTTAACAACAATTTCATGAAGTGGGCATCTGAAAAATTAATTCCCGGTCTTCCCCACCAGTAGGTGGTTGTTATCGATAATGAGCTATTCCAAAATTCACTTCTAGAGAAGCCTCCGAATTCAAGTGATAGGAAAAGTGACACGATTCATTGGTTTGAAAAGAAGAATATTCCTTTTAATAAAGTAATGTTAATATCACAATTGTATTATATAATTAAATTACACAGAAATTAAAAAAATAAAGTACCATTCTGATGAACTATTAAAAACACACGGGCATCAGGTTCTGCGACTTCAAACTTACCATCCCGATTTAAATCCGATCGAGATGTTTGCTATGATTTGATGATTCGGTTTGCTATTAAAATATGTTAGTAGTAATAACACAACATTTCCAATGTCAGATATTAAAAATTAGCTGAGAAAAAATGAATGAAGTAAATAAGGATGATTGGAACATTTCGAACATGTAAAAAAGTTGAAACTGAGTATTAGAAGATGGAAACGCTAATCGATGAAATGATGGATAAATTTACCATACATCTAGACGAGTGGTAATGAAAGTGACTGTTCCGATGAAGACAGAGAAGATGATGAACTTGCACAGAAACTGGACGTATAATATAAATTTCAAGTAAGTGTTAACAGTAATAATAATAGTACAATCAACAATGAAAACAATCGTACAAAAAAAATTAAAAATTCGAAATAATAAAAAACTCGAATATTTTACAAAAACAAAATTGTGCAATAATGATATCTGTAAGTCTAATTTACTGTAATTACAGATACAACATACATTCAAGCATAAATTAAGATTTTTGTAGTTTAAAAATACACTTAAATTAAAATTATTGTTTTTGCAATCTTAATTTATTGAATTATTAATACTAATTACGTAATAATGAATTATAACTAATAAAACATGAAAACTGGAATAAATTAAACGTGCGCAAATAAAAATACAACGATTGATTATTGTTGTTGTCCTATTAGATAGGTGTAAATGTTTTCAGGTTCGGTAGTAATTCATTCTCGACCTTCTTCAACACAAGCTTTTATTTTCATTGTACAAAGTATACATCGGTTTGAATATAGAACGCTAGTTTTCTTAACTGACGAAAGAGATACAGTCTTGTAACGATACGAATACAGTACCACTCTTAATTAGAAACTAATTTTTTTTCTTATTTTGTCAAAGGAATTTGTATTCACAGCTTACTACATATAAGTGGATTGAATAATTACTAAATTAAAACTAAGTTAAATATTATACTGAGTAAATTTACTACGCTAAGCTATATTTTTTACACGACATTTTGAAATATTTTTTTGTGTGTTTAGTTATATACTGTAATTAGAAAATAGAAAAGTACTAAAAAACAATCCGAAGGAGATATAGTGAACTTTTTAAACGTGAGCAATCAGTGATATCCGGTATTCCTGGTAACAGAGCATAGAACATTACTAACACCGTAAGATTATTTTTTGCTCCGACTAAATTTTGCTTTCTCAGTTACAATTTATTAATTAAATTTCTTTGTAGAATTTAATTAATTAAATTCAATAAAAGTTAAGCGTAGTCTATTTAATAGTTTTACACAAAACTAGTGTTTTACATACTAGTTTTGTTTTACACATGATTTTAATATAGTTATTTATTTTTGTACAAAAGATAATGAAATGTTATCGAAAGGTAAGATTTTGTTGACCGAGAGAGGTTAGTATCTGCAAATGTTAAGAGGAAGTAAACATAGAGAGTAGTATACAGTGTTTATTTGTAAGGTTAATACACAGGAATGTCATCAACGTTAATCTTGTAATGTTATTAGCTGTTATACAGAGTTCAATCAAATAGTAATCCAACGAATTTCAGTTTCTGTTTCCCATACCAGAGCAAATGTTTGTATCATCACGTACACCCAAATGACGTTCATTATAAACCTGCATCTCCCATTTTCTCCTACTCTCCAATCACACAAATTCATCCTTCTCTAAACATAAAATTACAGTTTATCAATCATAAACTAAATTGGTATACAAATACAGATACGATAGCCCTATTTGGATTAAAATAATTATTGAATAGATTTATATCAGAAGGTTAGGTCGCCTACTTGATACGGGTAACCTATTAAAATATTTATATGCATATTTGTGTGTGTTTATATTCATAAAAATACTTTACAGATGCTCATTAATTAGGCTTTCTGTCTTACACCAACACTAAATAGAATATAAATCTAAAAATACTGTAAACTCTAAGCTTTTTCTTGAGAAATGATGTAATAACTTCAGTCATACATCAATAAACTATAGATTTATCAGTTTACAAAATAATAATACAACTTTCACTTTCATAAATAAATATTAAACTCCATTACAAGACTACGCAAAAAAATATTTATAAAAAGGTTATTTCAAATCTCAACCTAGATGTACATTTCGATTTTTTGACAATCATCATCAGTATGAAAAAAACGTACAAAAGGAAATAAATTAAAAAAGAAAATATAATTATAAAAACAGGTACAGATCAGAATTTTAAGAGAAAAAGAAATAGAATATAAAATTAGAGGATTAAACAAAAAGATGCTTGCAGATGCAGTATCAAACGTAAAGTTTAGAGGTAATATTTTAAAACCATTCAGAATAGAGACAGGAGTCAGACAAGGAGGTGTAATTTCATCAATACTATTTAACTTGGTATTGGAAAAAATAAGAAGAGGGTGGAAAACACAATTACAAAGAACAGGAATTAAAAGAATAAAGTTAGGAAGATCAAGGTTAGAAATAGATTTTCTGGCAAATGAGAATGACATTGCGATTCAATCGGAAGACAAAGAGACAATAAAAATGTAGATATCAATATTACAGGAAATAGCTGGCAAAGTCGGATTACAAATTCCTTTTGAAAAGACTAAGTTATAATTACAGTTAAAAAATTTAACACCAGGGAGGAGATGAAAATGAAACATGGAAAAATTAGAAAAATTTATGAAGATAATAATAATCATCTTTATCGTTAAGAGTCTTTTTATAAGTGCAAATAGATGTTTTGTATCTTTCAAAACATTTTTTTGTAAGCTTTTCAGTCTCAAAAAACAACTTTTTTAATATCTAGGAGAATGGTTAACACCATCAGGAAACCCTACTACACACCTAAAGGAAGAAACAAGAAAAATAGACACAGCTTATCAGATCTGCCAAAATACGTACAATAAGAAAGCACTATACATCAGTGCCAAAGTAAGATATTGTGAAACTGTGGTTAAACCAGGAGTATTATATACTATTGAATGTCTGCTACAAAGAAAGAAGTGACAATGGAGATGATCGAAAAGAAAGAAAGGCAACTTTGAAGAAGATCCTAGAATAAATGGAATGTGTAAATTAAGAAGCCATAAAATTTATGCAAGAAAATTGAAAGTATATCAAACACATAAAAGAAGATAATGTCACATAAAAGAAAATACTCTATCGTCACATTAATAGAATGAATAAAGATAAATTAACGAAGAAGATGGTGGACTAATTTGAAAAAAACAGAAAATGACAACAAACCGGTTTAAAAGAAGTTAAGGAAAATATAAGTTAATGGAAAAGGAAAATATCAAAATCGAAGATGTAGAAAATAGGATGATTATAAAGATTTGATTAAAGGATCTGCAGTTAAAAGAAAAAACATCAAATCCAAGTTTAAAATGAAATGAAGAAAGAAAAAAAGCACATGAACTTTGAATGAGAAAAAATTGGGAAGATAGGAAAAATAAATAAAAATAGAAGAATATTTTGTTCGACTTTATGAAAATTTGGGAGATTTATGGGGACTTTATGAAAATTTCATGCATCAGGGGGATTTTTGTACTTATTAAAATATTCACTAAAACTGATTTTAAATAAATTAAAATCGAAATTTAAAAAAATTCTTTAAATTTTATTTTAAATTTTGGATCTACCACATTAGGGAGTGTATTAAGTTATTTTAGTGATTATATTGTTTAACAAATATTGAAGGCAAAAGCCGACTTTAAAAATCACTGATGTAAATGTCTACCGAGGCATTTACATCGGTGGCAACCCAACGAGGCCTGGCTTATTACTATGAGATGTAACAAGTTAGAGTGCGAAAGACGACTCTTGTTAAAGCCCATCAGGGCCACGAATGGGTGGGGGTGACGACCGGAAGCGTCACAAGGCGGGTGTCTTCCCCTACGGGGTTGGGATGTAACCTAATATTACCTGGAAACTGATCAAAAAATTACTTTAATAGAAACTAGAGTTTTAAATTATGTACTAATAATAACAACAAGAAGTACATAATTAGGAGATTTTTTTATGAATAGTGATAGAGATATTTTACTAGTGAACAACGATTTATAGGAAATAAATACCAAATAGCCTTTTTAAATTTCTTAAATATCCTTTTGTGAATGTTTTAAATGATAAAAAAATTAAACCATTATCCCCATCTTCACACTTTCTTCATAAGAAGAGATATTTCTTTAACTGGTTAAAGGTTCCTACTACCTTTATCTTTCTTGAGATAAGTTTTAATAGTCTAATCTAAATAACAGGCGTGCCTTAAACTTGACTCCATTCACGTGCACAAATATTTATAACTTTATGACATTTATTTTAATGATTTTAGACTTAAACGGATCTAAAAATACGAAAATTTTAAGGAATCTTAAGAACAAAAATTGAAATATTCGAAAGTAAAGTTATTTACCATCTGAAAAATTATAGGCAGTGTAATGACAAGAATAGAAAACGAAGAAATATTAATCCGAGTCCAAATTCCTCGGGTTATGGTTTGAAAACGAATTGCGTATTAAAGTGTGCGACATACTGCGTACTAATGTTACGTATACCGAGTGGGCCAAAAGTCACTGGACCACTTTAAAATATAAATTTTTTATTTATTAAAAACTAAATTTTATTCTTTAATAATCAATAAACAAGTTTCTTGGAAATTATTTTTGTTTAGTTTTATAAATTATATCCTTCAAACGGCCACTATTTTGTTCTTAACATTGACGGGCTCTTACTAAAACGTATTCAATCACTTGTCTTAATGTTTATTCGATTAATCTCTTTACGGATGTTACCCTTAAATTGCTGAATAGTTCGAAATTTGTAGCGGTATATTCTGTTTTTCAGATATTCCCACAGGAAAATGTCTGGAGACATTTAGATCGGGTGAGCGCAGAGGCCAATTAAATTCTAAATTCCAGGAAATTATCCTTTTTCCAAAATACTGCCTTAAGAGCTCCATCGTTGCACGAGCTATTCGGGCAGTTTCCCCATCTTGTTGCCACCAGACCTTTTGTGTGTTTTCAACAGAAGGCTGCACAAAACTTTCCAGCACGTCTCGATACCAAGAAATGATGATAATTTTTTCGCACATAAACCACAACAAATCCGTTACTTTTACTTTTACAGGTTGCTGTTGGTGAAGGATCTTGTCCCCCAAAATTTTTATTTTTATTTTTTGGGGGTTTTTTGTCCCCCAAAATCGCATGTTTTGTTTTTTGACAAACCCGTTTAAATGGAAACCAGCCTCGTCGCCCATAATAAAGATTGTGAATGAAATTATTTTCTCGTTTTGCAAATTCTTTGATGTGGGCAGCGTACGCTAATCTTGGCTGATAATCTGGAGGCTTCGGTTGGTGCACTACCTATACTTTATAGGGGAAATAACTTCAATATCTTTTGAATCCTTTACAGTGAGCTTCCGGATATTCATAGCTGCTGGGACCTCCTTCGGGTTTTTCATCAATGTTCCTCTATCTTACATGCAGAATGTAGTCCTAAGAAATGCTGAAGAGTAGGCCTTCCAATACGTGGGAGGCCCCCTGTTATTCAAACCGAATAATTAAGTCGAATATTCCTTGTTAGAAGGTGGTTACTTGCTTAGAATGTGGGCACTGATTAAAAAAGAATTAAGACAACTATGTAATTTTTCTGTGATGATTTTCAATCTATATAGAGAAGAAAAATACAAAAATTTTAAAACAGATTTAAGAGTGGAGCGTATGAAATTATTTTTATTTTATTTATTACGGTACCGAAAATGTAATACATATTAAAGAGAAAGATGATATCGATAATTTGATACATGGAAAAACTGCCAGTTCCTTAATAGGAAGTGAATGTAAGAAAAATTGATCTAAAAGCAAGCTACATTATTATAAACTTATTAGAAATTTATTTAAACTTATTAGAAACGAAAAAAAGTCATAAGAGATTCTAAATGACTGGAATTTATAATATTAAGATAAGAGAATGTAATTTACCAGAAGTAATAGAATTTAGTTATTTAGGAAGAAGAATTAAAAAGGTAAGATAATGTGAGGAATACATAAAAAATAAACTAGTAAAACCAAGGAGAGCTCACACAAAAAAGGAGATATTAAAAAAAAAATAGGTAGAAAATTAGAAAGAATTTTTTTAAAAATGATTTGTGAGATGAATAGCGGTATATGAACAATAGAAAAAACAAAGAGAAAAAGAAGACGGTTTTGTAAAAGAATAAATAAAGAAGGATGTTGATAAAATACAAAATAAAGGAGCACTAGGATATGTTGGAAAGAGGAGAAATTGGTGGAAATTGTGGATTTAGAGAGATGAACTAGTTGATTGGTCGTATGTTAAGATATCTAAACTTAGTTAATTTGGTAATGGAAAAACGTATAGTAGGTAAAAGGTGTAGAGGAAGAAAAAGACTGAATGTATAAAACAGATAAATGAGTGTATAGGCTGTAGTAAATGTTTTGAAAATAAAACATTAGCATAGTACAAAAGCACAGAATAATAGTATCGTTACAGTGAATAATCGACCTAAAAAAAAATGCAAGGAAAAAATTTATTTTAATATATTGAAGCTGAAATAAATTCGTGACTTATAACTTCTAGGCTTAATTTTTTCTTAAAGGTGAAAATAGTTACGGGATCGAACTTTAAAAAATAAACCTTTTTTTCTACTTTTTTTCTTCAAAAAGTAAATTAAAAGGTTTTATGCGTCAATTAAATTTTGCAAACTACATATCTAATGAAATATTTAAAATATTACATGTATTAAATAGTGAAAATTATTTTCCTAACGTGTACGTTGCAATCTCCTCAACTAGTGAACCATAAGCAACCCCTCCCAAGGCCCAATGAGATGACGATGATATGAATGACATGTATATGAGGTGCAGTCTTGTACAGACTCAGACTGACCATTTCTGAGACATGTAGTTAATTGAACCCAACCAACAAAGGACACCAGAACCTCTGTCTAGTATTCAAATCCGAACAAAAACAACTAAGTTTTAATAGAATTTGAAACTTAGAACCTTCGACTTTGAAAATCAACTGTTAAAAACTGATTTACGTAACGAGTTAACCAGTAGACCAACCCGGTGTGCAATAATGAAAATGTTAAAAAATTAATGGTAAATATTAACAGTGGAAATTATTAAAAAAAATTCATTGTCAAATGTAGCGTACAATTATATAAAAATAAAAGACCGTATTTCAATCAAGATAAGAATATATTTTATAATTGATAAGAAACCTGTACCAATAAAAATAATAATATATTATTATTATTACTACTATATAAATAAGAAATGAAGCAAAAAACATAATCAATATGATTACGTAACAAGCAATGTTTGTAAGAAACAATGAAAAAATAATAATAATAGTAGTTTTAATAATAAAGAAAGTAAAGTAAAATAATAAAGTAACACAAGCCAATGCAATCAACAATCAAAAAAAAAAAAAAAAAATTCCAAATTAAAAAACCTACCAAACAAGCGTCCTACATTTTAACTATAAGTGCTTTAAATCAGAGTTTACAACAGTATAGTTCAAAACTAGTATTACCTACCGTAACATATAGCCCAGATAAAATGTACTCTACTTTACCCCTCTCCCACAATTGTAATAATTTTATAACAACATAGTACAGTCCCCCACCTACACAAGATTAAATAAATTATGAAAAGAATATAAAATAAATAATAATAATAAGATTAATAACAGTAATAAATATGTATGTTGTTGATAACTAGTTAGTAACTATTAGTCGTTTGATCTAGAAAGAAGCTTGAATACAAAATAGGATCTGATATAGATGGAGTAAGTTAGGGAATGATTAGACAACAGAGGGAAAATGATTAATCTAGAAAGAAGGATTAACAATCCTTTAACTATTGGTCAATTATACAAAATTAAACTTGATTCATTCGAAAAGAAATCAAATATTCGGGAACTTTTGTTGAAATATGATATCATTCTTTCAAAGGAGTTGTACAGATTTACATTATTAGCCATTAAGATAGTGACACCAACAAAAAAATTCTATAAATAAATATTATGCCGAAAGAGAGAAATATACATTGTTTAAAGTAAAAATACTTGTATGCCTGGAGAAAAACCATTGCAATACTAAATTCCTAAACTATACAGTGGTACTCCACTTCATATTACTGCTATGACTTACAAAATAAAAAATTAAAAAAGGTAATTTGGTCGAATAAAAGTTTTTAATAGTTTTTTTTTTTTTATAATTAAGGCGTTTTATAATAAATAAATTTATTGCTATATATATCATTTTAGTATTGATAATGAACTATTTTTATTTCATCTGTTATTTAAAGCCTATTACAGTATATTATTAATTTTTTTCTTTAAGTGATATGTTTCTTTTGATTAATTGTAACAAAAGTATGTTATTTAGTATATATTTTTTATATCCTTGTAAGAATACCTGTTGACGACATCATGATTTAATCAGGAACCATAATTGAATTAATTATGTTAAAATAAATAACAAAAAAGGAAGACTATTAAAATATTATGATGATACAAAAAATGGAAAGAGCATTTAACATTACATAAGAAAGAAACATACATAACAAGAGATCTCTATCGTGGAACATAAAACTGAGATATTAACAAACGGTTACACCCGAAATACAATAAAAAGCAGAAACATTTAAACTAACCGGAATTGAAAATCTTGAAAAATCAGAAAAGATCGAAAGGAGAATTCTAAGGAAAATATTATAACCTAAAAGTAAAACTGAAAATGAATTCAGCTTACGACCTAATACATTACTATATTTAAAAGTTGAAACTGAGAGATATCATGAGGAAAAGATTACAATTCTACGGACATATACATAGGATGAATGGCAATAGATTAACAAAACAGATCTTTAACTTGCTAAGAAGTTACAAATCTAAGCCCGTATGGTTTCGGTAAATAGAAAAAGAAACGAAAAAAATTACAATCAATACAGACGAAATAAACTATAGGACAATGTTTAGACAGGTAATTCAGAAAGTAGGTTTTTAGGAAAGGAAAAAATCAACCAATGGAAAGGAAGTGGACACAAGAAGTGAAGGAACAACACTCTGAAAGGATGAAAAAAGTGTGGGCACAGAAAGCATAACCAAAATTGATTTACTGTACCCTCTAAAAAGGTTTTTAAAAAAAAAAAAATATATATATAATGATTAATATCATCATTATTATAATAAGATATGACTATTCTTAAGGAATGTCGAACTCAATAGTACGCAAATTACACATATTTTTGTTTGATTTTTTATGTTGTACGTCATGAAAATTACAGGGACAGTTAGTTAAATTTATTTTTACTTCACCGGTTCTAACTCTGTTGCCATTATACCGGCATAACTATTAAAGGAAAATAAAACGATCGGCCAAAATTTTGTATATCAAGGTTTTGCACAATAATCGACGTTTCAAGGATTCCTTAGTCTAAAAACCACAAAACTATAGAACCATCCAGACGATGTATGTACGTATGTTGTTCTGAATTTCGATTATTATCTCCAGACTGGTTCAACGTAAATTCTTTGAAACTGGCTCAAAGATTTCTTTATATCAGGCAATGATGGTGTTAACATTTTTGAAAAAATTAAAAAGAGGGCGTAGTTCATTATTTTATATTTGGCTTTTATAAAGTAGTCGTAGTAAACTGAACTTTAGTACGATGTAAATAATTATTAAGTTATTTAAAATTCCAAAGTTTTAAATCGATCGGATTCAGGGAAGGATCTAACAGTCCTTGTCTCAAAACTCCGTCGACCAAAAAAGTAGAAATTTGGCACAAGTATTTGGCTATGTACAGAGTTTATTACGAACTTTCTTCCGGACTTTCATAATCTGTTTAACCATTTAACAATGTTATTGTACGTCGAACATAAAAAAACAGGGGTTTTTACCAGAATTTATTGGTTTTCACCACAGATTTCTCAAAAACTACTGCAGATACGGTTCAGGGACCTATTTTATTCGATTTTTTGAATCAGAAACTATAATAAAAATCTAATTCTGCCAATTAATTAACGTCCTAAAAATTTCAGTACTAACTCATTTCACCGGGGTAGCTAAAAACTTTTCACTAGGCGTAACTCGCAAACGAAGCATTTTTTAGGACATATGTATATATGAACTTTTTCCATTATTTTCACAAGTAGAATAGGTTATGAGTGTCCCGGGAGAACTTTGTGATACAGCCTACACACACACACACACGCACACACACACACACACACACACACACACACACACACACACACACACACACACACACACACACACAGAGAGAGAGAGAGAGAGAGAGAGAGAGTGTGTGAGAAAGATTCTAAAAATCTTTTCAACAGTTCAAAGGGAAGTCCTTTATTTTTTCTTTATTTCGATATGGGGAACCATCGCCTGAATTCTTGAAACGGCTTTTATAAATATCCTTATATATATCCCAGTTTTGAGCTCATTTTTGACTCCATCGGATTAAGGGGACATCACTACTCAATATTTTCTTTGTAGTAAACTATAAATTTTTTAGCTTTGTTGAATAACATTGAAAAAAATTACGCAAACACTAAAGTAAATAATTATTCCAATGAATAAACTTTTAAGCCAAAAAAAAAATCTGATGTTGACATCACATGACTTCCTTGTGCGCCTACTAAATTACATATATACATTTTTGTTAAATGAAAAGTACATAAAATTTTATTTCATTAATAACTTCTGATATTTTTTTTTTAATGTTATTATTGAAAACTTTTTTTACAATCGAAGGTTAATAATTTATTAATAAATCAATATATTTAAAGTAAAAAAAGTAAAAAAAAAGGAGAAGTCGGATTCGAACCGATGTGCCTTACCCTTGTTAGATCCAAATATTTCATTAATTAAAGTTTTATTTGGCTATAACTCTGGAACCAACAAAATCCAAATTTTTTATATTTTCGGCTTTTTTTGGACACTTTTGGTCCAGTCGATTGCAATCAAAAGGGGAGATGTACAACTAGCTGTTACAACAGTCCTAATCCCAAAATGTCAACATCCTACGGCTAATCGTTTTTGAGTTATGCGAGATAATACATACATACGTACAGAAGTCACACTGAAACTAGTCAAAATGGATTCAGGGATGGTCAAATTGATATTTCCGTTGAAATATGAACACCGAAATTTTTTGAGATCACAATACTTTTCTTCGTCCAAGGAAGTAAAAATAACAGTGCCGAACGGGACCCGTACTTAAAATATCATATTTTTTTTAACTTTCATTTTCAAGACAAAAAATCCAACTGTATCTAGTACTATTGTAGACGATATGGAAACCTTTTTATAAAAGGGGTCCCATGGAATCCGACTTAAGAATTTTAAAATGTTTTTGATTTTTAATAATCTCTGATACTTTACATGTTTTACAAATTGTGGCTGTTATTAACAATGCTTTATGAGGCAACTATAGATCAAGGGGTCAAAAGATACTCATATTTCTTTACGTTTTTTTTTGCAATTTTATACTAAAAACAGCATTATTTTTATTATAAAACCGCTGTTTGGTTAAGGGAGTCAAATTGAACAAACATTCAGCCTCTTGACATTTCGATTTTTTTTGTAATTATACTTTAAAAAATACTGTACAATTAAGTCATTAGTAGTTAAAACCCTTATAGTGTATTTCAGGCAAAATTCTGTCAAGCGCAAAGCCGGGAAAGTTATGCAACCGTTCTTTTTGTCTTTTCTTTACGATTAATTTCAACATGCAAGGAAGTATGGAATTTTGTAACATATGAAAAACAGCAAGATTAAATGTAGTTTGATCTCTGTATCTTTCGGTTAAAAACCTGAGACGCTATCAGTCCGCCACAAAAAATCAGGATTTAAACGTATATTTGTGATATACATTTATACCTTTTCAGTAGGATTAAATCTGCGATTCGATGGAAACACAAATAGACACTGAACTACTTCTTTTAATAACCCGAGGTATAGAAGAATACACGACTTAGAATATTATCACGTCCAATCAGTGTGAAAATTAAAAATACACAAATTATTCTACATCCTGATGAACAATGTCCTTAATGTGGAGATGGTTAATTTCAATAATTAACTGTATTATTTAATTTAATTGAACCTGGAGATTACCCATTTAAATGTAATTGTGTTTACAGATTATTTTGAGGCAATATATTAAATTAAATAAAGAAAAACATACAATGTTATTAGAATGTTGTGTAAGAAGTGTATACATGATGTATAATGTGTAAGAACATATTTCACACCTCAAGTTACGCTTGGAAAATTAAGACGATCCTTTCAAGGAAGCCTACAAACATAGTATCTTTTGCAGAGAGAAGTTTATTAATTTAACTAATGACTTTAATCATAGTGGAATAAGTCAAACTTCATAAAAATAGAGATAAGTCTTCATAACATATAAAAATTATGACTTCTATAATCTTTTTCACTTTGACGAAATCAAGATTATCTATTATCTTGACGAAATCTTTCTCTATAAAGATTAAAGATTAATCAAAGGGATTAATCAAAAGATGAGTCAATGTGGAAAAAATTATAGATATCATACTAACACTAGAATGGAAATTTTAAACCACTGGTTAGGAAAACTTAGTTCCTGATGAAAATTCATAAAAAAGAATATAGAATTATGAAAATAATACCTGCCATCCTATTTTGGTTTGTTTGCAGATTGGGGATATGGGAAATTTGGAGATTTTTATTACAATATGCTCATGGACCGGAAATACTATTTAATAATAGAAAATATTCAAAATATTAAGTGATTTCATTAATTAATTAAATTTTGAAGTTACACTAATTTATCTGCCGGAACAAAACTGAAACTGATCTTGGTTTCACAATTCTTTACTTATATATTAGTGAAAATTATTTAATTAGAAATGAACATTATTTAATTAAAACTGCTAACAAGTAATTCGGTATTTGGATTACATTGTTTCATATACAAATTTTAAATCCTATTGACACTCCTGTTGGATCAATTCCTGTTTTGCGAATCAAATTAAATTTGTCAGGATCTACAAAAAATCTAAAAAGCTTAATATTATGAGGAAAACAGATGTTCTCAAAGAAAAAACCGATTAAGGTTATGGAGAATGTTAAACATGGTAGAGATGATTACAGTACGGCTGGAGTTATCCTTTACGATGGATGTTCATCGAAATAGATTTTATTAATTTAGATACCATTCGAATGTGATAACACTTTTCATGGAAATACAAAACTTTAGTATCAGAAAACAGACAAAATTGATTTCAGTGATTATTTCCTGTAGGAATATAGCAAATGTGAAAATGCTTTACTGGTGATTGCTTCTCGTAAATATAAAATTCGTAATTAGATTAATTAAAAAAATCTATATTGTACATTTAAAGTTTAAAGTATGAATTCAAATTGTAATTTACAATAGTTCTTTTGTTACAGGAAAAGACACAATTAACATCATTTGATGTAATAATCAAAGTCAAGCTTCTTGAAACGATAAACGACTTCTAGTAAACTTTAAAGAAAAATTAGATTTAATACAGTGAGATTACATAGTATAATACCTATTATAACCGTGTAAAATTGTACTTACATACATAAGTACACAGGTAACATACACAAGATATTAGATTTAAAAATAAAAGGATTTTATACAACATCATAAAGTGTCGAATAAGACATGTAAAATTACATCAATATAATTTTACTATTTTCGCTCTCACTCTCCCTCTCTCTCAGTTTATATCAAGTACAGTCATGTTCATATAAAAACATACGAGAATACACAAATGTATATTTCTATTTTATGTTCTAACGTTATATCTCTTTATAACATCTCTCCATACATACTGATTTATATCCTATTGTTATTTGAGGATAAATATATAGAAAATTACTTATCGTTTTGACTGTAAAAGTAATTTTGAACGTTGCGTAATTTTATTATCAAATAAACATATAGATATATACCGATAGATATATATAATATAATATAGATTATAAAATATAATTATAGGTGTGGCTTAATTGATAATTTTTTTTAGGTGGGTATATATACCGGCAAACTAATTATTGAGTTTGTAATTAATCTTTATCAAAATTGAATACCAGAAATATTATTCGTAGGAATCTGATAAATAATTAAATATTTCATTTTTTAAAGATTAATGGTTATACTTTTATTGTGCATATCAGCTACAAATGTAAAGATTTTTTGTGTATGTTGAAGTTAAACCTAAAAAACTTTTGTACAGTTCTGCGCAAGAAGATTAACTTTTCGTTTTCGACGTCCTCACTATTTCGCAGTCGGAAACGCAATGATTTTCAGAGTACAACGCATTACTTATGTTCGATTAACTAGTAGACTCTAGATACAAGCATCAAGTTTCAGCTCACTCATCATTATGACTCACTACATCCACAAGCGCATATGAAATACACCACTAAACAGTGAACGTAACTTCAAATCTTTTTTGCCCTTAAATTGAGTGCAATTTAATCAATTTTTTCACAATCAGAACTTCAGATATAATATACTATAGCATATCTAATTCTCTATGAAATAGATCGAATGTTTTTAGAGATTTTCGAGAACATACGTTATATTAATGCCTATATATATGTGTGTGTGTGTGTATAAAAACATAAAGAAAATCAAAATTAATTTTCACTACCCACTCCGACTATGCGACCGAATTTATACCGTATTTTTCTTCGAAAATTGAAAAAAAACAAAAAAAACCCAGAAATTTCCGAGTATATACGAGTATGTACGTACGTGTGTTAGCACATATATTGTGTTGGAATTTTGATTAATATCTCCGAACTGGTTCAACAAAATTTCTTCGAAAATTATTAAAAAAATGTTTATATATTGATGGCATTAAAATTTGAGAAAAATTTAAAAAAATGAAGAAGTAGTTGTTTTCACCATTTTTAATTTTTAACTTTTAGTAAAGTGGTCGTAGTAAATTTAGCTTATGTACGAAGAAACTGGCATATTAAGTTATTTAAAATTTAAAAATTTTGATTTCCTCGAAATTAGCAGTAGGAAGATATGAAAAATTATTTCTGAACAATTTTTCACTTCACATTTCGAAAACTCGACTAAAAAACTTGAAATTTGGCATAAATATCTGGTCTCTCTCTCTCTCTCTCTCTCTCTCTACATATAAATAATACATATATATTTATCCCAGTTTTTGGATGATTTTCGACCCAGTCGGTCAAGTGAGCAACACAGTACCCATAATTTTTTATATTTTTTTATTTTATTTTCCCTGACAGGATATTCCGAAAGGTGTTGGCCAGATTTAAGAGACTGTTCAGGACATAAAGGAAACAAAAAAAAAAACGTTCAAGTGGAAAACTCCTTATCTTTTCATATTTTGTTAATAAACATTTTAGATTTTGGGTTTGAGAAAAAATAATTGCTGAAAAATTGCTTTTATAATTTTTATAACTTTTGTATATGTGTATAATTATGTGGAATAACATTTCTGTAAATATCTTTAACACCAACAGGTAAGTTTCACAAAATTATTTAAGAAAGATAATTATTTATAATGGATATTGTTAACGTAAGTCGAATAGAAAATTTGTTAAAAAGTTGGATATAATTTTTAAAATATTTCTAAATAAGATGATATACAATGACATCACCCTAATAAAAAATAGCACTACTGGCAATAGGATATCCAGGGGAAGTTCCAAATTAATCAAAATCTTTGGTTAATAGATTAAATATTTTATAATTTTTGATTTCAAGTTGGCGAGTTGATCCTTGCCTTGGGGAAGTTCTTACAACAAGAAACGTAAACTTGAATCATGAAATTCATAAACCATAAAGAACAAACAAAATTTCTAAAAAGTGACTATTTCAGCTTTCGTATTAATTAATTAATTGTTCTAGTGATAACAGACGCAACCCAAGTTACGGTTACATCAACATCATATGATTATTTGCCCTGAGACAGATCCCATTACCAGGAACATTTTTAAGACCCTGACAGCTTCGATTTCCTTTTAAATCATTGATAATATTTACTATTTTTCATCAACTCTTTTTAGCACCTTTTACTGATTTTCACTCGCTAATTTAATAATCTCTTTTCCTCTCGTGATATACATCTTGGTCAATTAGCTTTTCTATTAAAAGCAAATTGACTTTAAAAAAAGTATCGGATAAAAGCTAGTTCTTTCCTTCTGAAATACATCAGGTATACGAAAACTATTAATTTAAATGAGAAACCAAACAACCAATAATCTACATTATGCAAAATTATATCTTCATGACGTACAGTCGGGCAGTTATTTAACTAGTTAATTTTTTTGTATAATATCTTAATCAGCTAAATATATACTATAAGAAAAAAAACAAGAAATTTGGATGTAATCTTTTCAATTTAATACACATATACTTTTCTTGTTTTGATACTATTTTTAAACATTTTTCAATGTAAACCTTAAATTTGTGAATTTAGTTTAAATTAGCACTAAATAAATTAACATTTAAAGTGTTGATATATTAATTTTTGTCAAGCGCAGTGTCACAAAGTTCCATTTCATCTATGTTAACAACTGATGTAAACAAACCGCTAAAAGCGGTTATTGATTGTAACATCCTTGAGCTCCCTGGAAATAATAAGCTTATCGTATTCTAATATTATCAAATTAAACATATAATATTGACATTATTTACTATGTAACCTTATCATGTATTAAATCATTTTTCCTTAGTTTGTTACTTTTGTTTTTCTTGTCGCTGGTGTAGATGTAGCTGACACCAAGTTGTGTCAGCTACATAGTCCTACTCAAATCTGTCTACTACGGTAGGAATTGTTTTACTAACCCAACCTTACGTTGGAACGGTTTTTTTTACAGTAGTACCAAACATAAGTGAAATGGATTATAGAGACAAGAAAGTTTTTTTCTTTTTTAAAATTATAACTGTCAACAATTTTACAAGAAAATAAATTAAAAAAATAAAATAATTAAAAAAAGTGTTTTTATACAACAGAGAGAATTATAGTTAATAAATGAAATAAAGTAGTTGTTCAATCAATTTAAAATTTAATTTTTTATTTATTTATTTTTTTTTAATAGAAAACGTGACAAGTTTTCCTTATAATTAAAAACAGTTAGATTCGAAGAAAAAATATTGTTTTTTATACATTAGTATTTGTTAACTAATAATACTTTTCAGTAGTATTTTAACGTAAAATGACGGGGCAAACCATTGAATGTTAACCTAGATCGTATAATATGGTAAAGTTAGTGGTTTTTTAATTATATGTCAGTCAGAATAAATTTATTTATTATTTTTAATAACAATTTATTAAAAAAACCATTTGGAATAATATGTTTTTTTTTAATATTTTATTTTACAGCCTTTCAGATAAAATATAAATATTTTAAAGTAAATTAAATAAAAATTAAAAGAAACTAATTGTGCACTTATATAAAAGTAACAAAGCTTTTTCATTTTTTCAAATAAAATCAGCACAAGCATATTTTTTTATTTAAATAAATTATTTACAATTTTATATATATATATATTTTTTTAAACTAGCGGAAATTTGTATAGTAAGAAATGAAGTAGATATTTTTTCACACCGACTGGAATATATTTTTTCTAATAACCACGCTATATCCATTGAAATGAAAGTGGAATTTAGCTCAACCTACAATCTATTGTATGTTTAATCTATAAAATTGTTATGAGATAATATAAATGTAATACTATAATTAGGTTACATCATTAATTTCAGAAAATCTATCTCTGACTCATGTCGTTTATATATCCGTACATTACATTCTTTATAGTCAGAAGAAGGAAACCATTTAAAGTGACAAATAAATTTATTCCACTGTGCAACTAAAAATTCCATTTTATATATATATATATCGCTTCTATTATACGAGTATATATAGTATCGCTTCTATTCTGTAAAATAAAGCAAGTAAAAATAATTGTTATGACATTTTTGGTTTAAAAAACATGTATGAAGATAACTACTAGATTACACGCTACAAATATTTTTGTCTGAAGTAACTGTACTAATAAAGATAAATATTTGAATTAATGAATTTAAAATAAAGGATAAAATTAAGATTAGTTTCCCAATAATTTTTCTATTTCTCTACGCAGTTTTATTTCATTACTGATTTCTTTTTAAACAGCTGAATCAAAGTTAAAAAAAATTACCTTTATTATTTATTTTTAACCGTATTCGATAAAACGTCTTCAAAAAAATGTATTTCTAATAATTGACCTTTAACTTATATCCTCGCAAAATTTTGATGATTTTTCAAATGAAACTTTTCCAGTTATTGGCTACTTTCGAAGTAATAACTATTATTTCAGTTAGATGAAATAAGCTCCTTTTTTTTAAGTAATCATTGTTACGCAGGACGTATCTGAGAAACAGAAAAGTGATTCTTTTAAAGTGATTTCTACATTAACTATGAAGAGAGGAAAAAGTATCGTAAGATTACGTTTAAACATATACCTGAGCTGTTATTACAAATTGCTGCTCTTAACACAATGTGTGTGCCTTGAGGTAGATACTCACCACGACCGGAACATACCATCTACGTTCCACGTCCAGTGTGGTAACGGGTATACATACGTACAATACATATTCCTGGCTAACGGAGTTCGGAGTATTTCTCGGAAATGCAGTCATTATTTTGACCCGACTTCCATCATCAGGGCAAAACACGGACTGTACTTTTCGGCCACCTGAAGATCATGAACAGTGGAAAACGATTTTGAAAATGGTCTTATAGTACACCAAGACTTGGAGCTGACAATGTGGCGGGCAGGGTTGATGTGTTAGCAGGTGTGACAGAAACCCTCCCGTTGTCCACATGCTCCCTTTGATGGCAAGCATGTAGTAAGATGCCAATGTACGACAGTGCATGGGGGCTCTGAAAGCTTCGGTGTGTAGAAGCCTGGAGTCAGTGCAGAGATTGCGCATTCGCTCTCTGCCAGGACATATTCCAGTTCTACCGGAGTATCGGGCTGGACCTCCAGGGTCGATAGCCCTGGAGTGGGAGTGTACCCAGCGGCTAGCCTTGCTCTAAAAGGGATTAAGTCTTCATGTAGTTTGAACAATCTAACGTGGTAAAGGTTTCACATAAACATCCTGGTTTAGAACCAGCTTTGTCGCCGGAAGCGAAACCGAAGAAAAACCTTGAAACAAAAAGTATTGGTAGTGATTTGAAGAATCTGCAGAGAACTGTTATCAAGAACTGTTCACCCAGACCTAAATACCCGGAAGACCTAAATACAAAGGAAGATGGAAATTTCGCGAGGGTAAACCTTTTTCTTATAGCTCGTAAAATAACTAATTCCGCTGGAGGTCAAGGAAAAGGAAATACGGAAAACATTCAACGGTCTTTACGTCAAGACGACCAAAGACATCCAGTCGCAGAAGATTCTTGGACTAAAGAAAATAGGCGAGTTCGCTGAACGCATAGATCCTCATAGCTCCCACAATACCTCAAAGGGTGTTGTGATCTGTCGAGATATACTCAATTGTTCTGAACAGAAAATTGTGGAGGGGTAATTATCGGAAGGAATAGAGTGCCGATGGGTGAACATAGGAAGGAATGGCGAAGTTCTACCTTTTGCCTTTCATGTCCTCACCTTTAACAGATCGACCCTGCGGGTCGATCTGTTGTGTGCGCAGGTATGTACCGTCTGGATGTGTGAGCTTTCGTTCCGCAACCCATGCAGTGCTTCAGGTGTCACCGATTTCGCCACATCGCGGTTTGATGCGAGAGACCGCAAACGTGCATGCGTATGTGGTGAAGAAACTCATGAAGGAGAGCTATGGAGAATTCTCCCATCTTAATTTACAAAGGAGCGCAATCATGTCGAACGAGAAACTGTTCTAATTAAAAAGAAGTGATTCAAGAAACGAAAACGTTATAAAAGGTGAGCTATTTCTAGGCTACAAAAATTGTAACAACCGCAAACCAAGAGCGACAACAACTTTCGCTCAGGCAGCGGTTACCGTTTCTGGTCCAACTATTGATCTAAACCAGCTTCTCTATTGTCAATTATTAAGCGACCTTGCTCCAACTTTAGCTACTGTGGTAGAGAGCATAATTGATAACAGAAAGAAGTCTCTCTCTCTTTCAAAAGGAAGCTGAGATATTTTCCAAGACACTCCAGCAGATAATTCATCGACTAAGAATAGAAGCGCATCTGACCAAACCCAGAAGGAAATAAACCTAAAGTTCTCAGAATTGCCTACTTAACCAGACAGATGGCTTGTAATTGCTTCGGAGCAATCTTTTCCCTAAGGATGAGTTCGAAGCAATTCCCGTCGTCGTCTGCCGCTTCCTTCGTTTCCGACTTGGAGACTGGGAGCTACACGATCAGAGCGATGACTTACTAACAGAACATGAAGCTGTTCGAAGGACAGAGAAGAAGAGAAAAAAGAGATGGCCAAGGGCAAACCCCGAGATTTACTACCTAAAATAAACGAGTCGTATTTGCAATGTAACATCAATGTATGTTTGTCAAACATACTTGTGCACCAATGCTTGGTACATGACGTGAACCCAGTTTGTATATGTAGGCAAAAAACACATGCTCGTATGCAAGTACACCGAGAAGAAAATTTTACCTTAATAAGATCCGGCGAGATCAACCACCAAATATAAAATTTAGAGCTGGAGTAGCCATATTAACGTCGACTAGAGCAATCAGAATGAGGCGCCGGCTGCAGATTACCATTTTCAGCATATATAAGAAGAATTTTTATTGGATATAATACGATTAATTTCTCAGTCTCTCCACCCATATTACTAATGAATGAATTCAATACACACAATCCTCTTTGGGGTTTGGATGGAATAGATCCCCGTAGAAAAGAATTGGAAAAGTTCCTTTTAAATTCTTACTTTGCGATTTTAAATGACGGATCAGGAACTTATTTTAATGCCAGACACGGATCAAAGTTTTGTATAGATTTAAATTTTATAAGTTCTTCGATTGCACCGAAATAGTCATTCAAAGTTTTACAAAACCTTCACGGAAGTGATCATTTCTGGTACAAATTACAACTGATGCTACAACAAAATTATATCCCACGTCCAAAGGATATTTTTCTTTGTTGTTTGATATATTTTGATATTTTTTCATGTTTGATAAGGTAGATTGGAAGAGCTTCATTGCTAACACAGTACTTCCTGAAACAACTGGAGTTACTGAAAATGATGTCTAAGCTATAACTAATGTTGTACTTGACTCGGCATCAAGATATATTCCTAGAACATCCTGGTAATTTATGATTTCATCATTCCACCCCTTCCAGTGGAATGATGAAATTAGTGAAGTGAAGCGATTAAGGACGGAAAAAGCTTATAACGCTTTCAAGTAACGTCTAATATCAAAAAAATTAATTACCTTTAAAAAACACGCGTGCTAAAATACTTATGATAGATTAAAAAAAAAAAAACAATCCTGGCAAAAATACGTGTCATCTATTAACAGAAACACGACTCCATCAAACGTTTGGAAGAAAGCGAAGGGTATCTATGGGCGTACAAATTTTACTTCTATAAGCCTGCCTTGAATGTGAAGATGAACTTATGGATACTCCAAATGACACTGCTGAATTATTAGCCAATCAGTTTGAAGAAGCCAGTAAAACGGGTAATTATGACGAATTCTTTTAAAATCAAAAAAACAGAACTTGATGGTCATCTTAATTTTGGAACCAAAATTACGTTTTCTTACAATGTACCTTTTAAAACATATGAAAACAACTTGTGACTTGTGAAAACGTTGGGGAAAACCGTCAATACAGCATCTGGTTCAAATGAAATGCATTATGATATGATCAGACAGTTAAGCACCGCTGAAAAACTTACACTTCTATAATTATAAAATCAGATATGGCGGGATGAAATGTACCCGTGGCAGTGGAAGAAAGCATATATTGCTCAAAGTCCAAACAAAAAAAAAAACTGACCAATCCGAATAGTTACCGAGTATTTCTTTGACGTCTGTTATTGGAAAATCTTCGAAAAAATATTAATCGACTCGTTTGGATTTTAGAAAGAGAAATATTTTATCCTCGCATCAAGCACATTATCATTCTTCAAATACCCACCAATTGATCAATTTAGAAAATATTATATACAATAGTTATATCACTAAGAAACACTGTGTTGGAGTCTTCTTTGATCTGCAGAAGACTTTTGATATGATCTGGCGTTACACGACACGATGGGGCATTCGCGGCAATCTCTACCGGTATTACTCGGAAAATACACGAACGATCTTACTTTAAAAGTACGGATCTTGACCCCCAAGGGGGAAATACCCGCCACGTGACGGATCCAGTCGCCACACCACCCCCTCCGTACCTAGCCCTTACGAGCTTCACCGGAGGTCGTCTTCAACAAGCCTCAAGACATCTTGCAGTCTTGGCCTCTGTCAAGATGCCACCGATGCAAATGCTTCGTGTGACATTCCCATCGGTGTACTAAACCTAAGCGGGTCTAACAGACATTACGCTTCAAGTCCTAAACAAGACTAAACCGATTGAGCTGACTACTACCTACCCGATGGAAGAATGAGGGAGTCCAGCCCGCAACACCGAACGCTAAACACAGAAATCTAAAACACAAAGCATTAAAAATTATAAACAGAACCAAGAACTCAAGAAAAACCTAAAATCTTAAACATTCACAACAGTACACAGAACAAAACAATCACAAAACACTAACCTGAATAAACACTAAAATACGTTAACAAACCTAATAAATCACCAATTAACTCCAAACATAGATTATTAATAACAATAAATCAAAATAACTAAACAAACAAAATCTACACTAATAATTATCCTACATATAATACGGAAAAAACACAACAAATCAAATTAAACATCTGTCCAACACATGGAAATAGAAACAAAAACAGAACTAACAAAAGTGAAAAATCAAATAAAAACAACGAAAACATTTAACATAAAGCCCAATAAGATCAGACAATTCACCAACCAGAACTACGTTAACAAACTACTTTACAAGTACGCAATTATAATGAGTACGCGTCAATAAAAAGAGATTGGAAAATGGCATACCACAAGAATCACCGTTGAGCGGTACTTTGTTCACGATCGCCATCTGATATTAGCCATTCCAGCAAAGCGTTTACGTCGACAATCTGGCAATTGTATATACCAATAACAGTATAGCTATTGTGAATTGTAAGTTGCAACGAGCGAAAAACGCCCTTAACGAGAAGAATAATGGTTTCAAATTTTCACCAGAATAAACGTACAGTTACCCTTCTGTAGAAAGAGAACTCCTCATCGTAGTCCTGAATATCAATGACCATCCATTTCAATACGAAGATAATTGTACGGTTTTTTGGTCTACTATTAGATAAATTCCTTAATTTGGGACTACACATACAGGATGTGAGTGTTAGATGTAAGAAAGCCATAAAAATTATTAAATGTTTATCAAACATAATTGGGGTTCATATAAAGAGACATTACTGGGGTTATATAAAGCACTAGTTCAATCAAAGATCGATTACGGGTATATTATACATTCACCCGCTAGAAAGTCGTATCTAAGAAAGTTAACGTAATACTTCACAACCGAATCAGAAATTCTACAGGCGCTTTACATATGAGCCCGGTGACAGTTTAATGTCTGAAGGCGACATAAGAGCACCATAAGAAGAGAGATCTTACTGTTAAGATATGCATCAAATGCACATAAACGAAAAAGGTTTTAATACAATCCTTTGGCTGCTTTATATGAACATCGCGCTACCTAATTCAGACCGGCCGGAACACGATATGGTAAATTAGTAACGAAACACGGAACTGCTTTACCAATTCACTATCAACTTCTAATAGAGAAATACCTCCATGGCGTTTACCAACTGTAGGCAAAGATTAGATCTCTTTCAAAGAAAGAGATAAGATATTTTCAAATAAAAGAGAAACCAGTAGTGTCCAGCTAACAAGAATTTTCATCAATCATGAATTGCTATGAAGGATATATAAAAACTTATATTGATGATTCTAAAACTAAACATGGTTTTTGATAAACTATATACGTAAATAGAAAAGCCCATTCGTGGAAACTGCAAGATATGGCTAGTGTTTACACGAAAGAGCTCATTGCTATACAGCAAGTTCTTCACTACACAGAAAATTTTTGCGTAGAGAAAGGGCTTATATATTATACCATATATAGAGTGTACTATATATGAAAAACTCAGAAAAAAATATGAACTAAGAAGTAATATTGTTGCTGATTTAGAAAATGGAGAAAGAAAGAAGAAAAATAGTTGTTTGTCTTCACGCCAGCGGATTACGAAGAAGTTTATAATAAGCCTTGAGATGTTTGACCGACAATCCTCTTTCTGAAGGCAGATTCACCCGAATACAGAGTTCTCAAATTTAAATGATAACGTCAAAACTTTTACGTGTTTTATTTTGTTTTACTGTTTGTTTTTTGTCTTTTTAGTTTTATTTTGCGTTTTATGTAAATGTCAGGACCCTTTACATCCTGTAAGTGTTATATGTGTGCGTTTTGTCTAAATTTCATGTTACAGGATTAATTGCAACATGCAGGAAAAACTGGAATGGCTTAAAAATACTGCAGTAAGAAAGGTTGCTTCACTCTGTATTTTCATACTCAGATTTATGAAAACAAAAATATTAAACACCGATCTCCGTGGCGAAGTGGAAGCGTCTCGGTCTTTCTTTCATCCGGTCGTTCCGGGTTCAAAACCCGGTCAGGGATGGAACTTTTTATACGCTACAAATTTTCATTTGGACTAAATGACCACAGCAGTCCGATGCCACAAAGTCTCAGATCTCAGAAAAAAAAAAAGATTTTTTTAAATTTCGAAAATAAAAAAAAAATTCTAACTTGAACAGCTATTACCGGAAAGATGATCTCGATGATGGAAGAGCGCTTGTTGAAAACACCTAAATTTGACGAGGAGAAAGTAAAAGTAAAAGTTACCTATTATAGGGCATATTTTTAGAATTTCTAGGGTGTTTCGTATTGAGGAAAATACCTAAGATTAAGAAATAATAAAAAGGGGTATTTATCTTTAAATTTCCATCAAATTTTGAATAAAAATTTCAGTAATAAAATGAAAACTTGTATATTATAAGAAAATTAATAGGGGATAAAAAAAGACTAAGCTTGTTTTTTCCTTTAAATTGAAGCAAATTTTCTAAGTTTCAAATTCATCAGTAAATATGTGACGCAAAATAGCAGTTACTTGTGAGTGCAAATATTGACAAATTCAATAAATTTCTACACATCCTTAGTCGTCGTATAGGATTTTCTCCGAGTGTGTTTGTTCGCGCACAAATGCAAGTGTCCACACGTGTGGAATAGAACAAATATTTCTTACTACTGGGTTAAATTCATGTAGAATCGAAGTACAACACTCGTTAGCAGTGATAAATGGCTTAGTCAGATATATTAGTATTTCTGTGAAAAGTAATTTTTTAATTTATATATATTAAATATTTAATATATTTATTTATATACACATAATTAATTTTTTTACATATTTAGTAAAAACTGAATTAAAAATGCTAATGCATTACTTAAAACTGTTGTTTACAGTCTTCTTCTAGAAAAAATTAAAACGATTTTGTTGTAAAAATCACAAATTAGCTGTTAAAAGTGGACACAAATTCAAATTAAAAATTTTCGTACGAGTTTTTAAAAATAAGCGGTTAAACGTTTTATTAAATTTCATCAATTATAATAAAAAAAAACGGATTTCACTAATTTTTTCTGTCGTAGAATGCGCTTTTGGTATCATAACTAATAAATGAAGGATTTTAAGAAAAGAATTGAACCAAAATTTTGACAGTATTTGATTTATCTAAAATATAATTATTTAAAAATCATGAAGAAAATTCGGTCCTTATGCTCGTAAATAATCAATAAATTTATTGGCTACAGTATAATAAATTTTTTCAACTATCATTTAATAAAAATCATTATTTTATTCATATCTCCTGATAATGGCTTAAAAACTGAAACCGCTTCAATTAAATTTTGGTTTGTATATTTAAAATCTTTATTTTAATAATAATAATAATTTAATTTTTTAATATACTCGTATTTATTTTTAAAATTTCAACGTTCATAAATACGTATACGATGTATTCGTAATTTGTAATCCTGATAATAAATTAATAGTTCTTACGAAAATTATTGATCGTATTTTCATACAAATAGTACTCAAAGTAAGCAGTGTATTAATGCTCAGTTTATAAAACTAATGTTGACGAGTTGTCTGAATTTTATAGTGGATATTAACAAACTTAGAGTAAATTAAGAGACATTAAGAGTAAATAAATGAGAAATATTTTAGGTAGACCATAAAAAAATAAACACATTAATTTTTTTCAAATTGTTCGAAATATTTAAAATTTTTTTATGCACTGAGCAAGAAGACAAAATTTTTGTTATTTTATTTAATATAATATTTTTTGTGTAATTATTTTGTATAATATTTTGAGTAAGAAATATAGAAAACATAAATGAGAAAACTAAAACAGGTATATATTCTTTTTTATTTAATATTATATATCTCCTGTTTATAATAAAATTAAATTGTTATAACCGTAATTTGATCAGATAATTAAAAATAATGAGTAGACCCTACACTTAAGCATCAAGTTTAAATTTACTCACCCCTGCTACTCATTTTGCATAAGCGGGATGAAAAACACCAATATAGAGTCAACAAAACCTCAAATTGAGGTTATGTGTTCTGTTGTCGACTTTAATTGAGCGTAACTCAAACGACATAACTAATCTCCATCAAATTTTCACACGCACAATTTCAGACAAATTACTACAGCATATCTAAATTTCAATGAAATTGATTCAATAATTGTGGAGATTTTCGAGCCACTAAGATTTTTATAAGAATGGCATTTTCGCAATCTTCATATCTCACAATGTAAAAAAAGAGATTAATTTTCAACCCCCCCCCCCAATCACACAATGTTACCGAAAAAAATACCTCAAATTGAGGTAATGTGGTCTGTTGTCGACTTTAAATTGAGCTTAACTCAAGAACGACTCAACCATTCCTCATTAAAGTTTCACATGTATTACTTCAGATAGACTACTACGCATATATGAATTTCAATAAAATTGGTCTAGTAGCTTTGGAGATTTTCCATCCATAAATTTTATACATAAGCCTACATAACTATATATATATATACACACATAAACATGTCGTAAGGGGTTCTCAATCAACGCCCAGCAAAAACTACTGGACAAATTGATGAAAATTTGTATATACATTCTTCTTACTGTGTAAGTGCACACTAAGAGAGAATTTTTTGAAATTCCGTCTTTAAACAGTTAAAATGGATTTTTGATTTTTTTTTAAACCCTACTTTTTTTAATTTCTTGGTAACAAATGAAAATGTCAATTTGATTTTTCGTGTGTGTAATTTTCATGTGAATATCTAAAAACAAATTTCTTGATTTTTGAAAATTCGACTGGAAAGGGATGAAGAAAGGTAAACAAATTTTGAAAAATGATTGCAAATTTTTTTCATTTCCGACTATACTAAATGATATATTCGCTAAATTTGGGCTTCCAAATAGTCTTCGAATAAATATCTAAAACCCATTTTCAGGATTTTTTGAATTTCGATTTTTTAAGGGGTGTGATGGTATTCGCGCCGTACACAATCACACATATAGCGCGGCGAAGCCGCGACGTAGATGCTAGTGTGTGTGTGTGTGTGTGTGTGTATATAATTATATATATATATATATATATATATATATATATATATATATATAAAGGAAATTACATTTTAAGTGAATGGGTGAATGGTTTTTTCGTATTCCTCTTACCTCCTACCTCAAAACATAAAGAAAAATCAATTTCACCCCTCAACCTACCAGGCGACTGAAAGTAATACCGTACTTTTCTTCGAATCGTTTGAATAATTCAGCGTTGAAAATTGGGGTTTTTTCTGTTATTCTTCCCCACTTTTTTCTTTTTTTTCTCAATTCACTCATATTTGCGTGAAATTTAATTATCAATGTCAATTTCCTTGGAGAAACGCATTTTTAGTTGCTGTAGAAATCAACTTTCGATCAGAAAAACAGGTACTTTTTCGTTCCCTCCCCCTAAAAGTTTGAAAGCTTTTTACCAGGAAATAACTCAAAGTAGCAGGAAATGCTGATAATAATAACGAGGTTGGAATCCAATAATCGGATATAACCATTTATTTATTTTATAAATATAATCTAACCAAACTTAATCTACGCTCGCATCGTTCGCTAACCTTGACTAATTAACAGTAATGTTTTGATTATTTAAATAATTTAAAAACCTGCGCAAATAACTCATTTTCAAAAACAACTCGATCACTCAATGGATGAAACGATGTCTTTCAAAATTTGGTCGAAATAGTCCTCATCCCGGTACCTACACGCCACATTAATTCACTCAAATATGAATCAATCATAGTACGGTGAGTAGCCGATTCACGTTTGTTACGTCTCTTTGCTTTTCTCCAAAAGCTTGCAAACCGTTAGGTATGAGCACCAGTATCCGGGTCGACGAAATTCCGGCTATGATCCACACTGATCGGTTTTTCTTCATGGCATTTTCGTTTTTTACATACCCAGTGATCATTTTTTGCATGAATTTTTATAGACATTTTGTGTTTTATCTTGCATAATATGGTTAAATAAAAATTGATAATATTCTGGAAATATAAAAAAATGGTTTTTCCACCCCAAAATAAAGTGAATATCATATTTTAAGCATTTCCCAACGATTCATAATGAAAAATATTTAAAAAATTGGGGAGGGGGAATAACAGAAAAGTACCGAAAATTGTTAAAACAGTGACTGTGTATGGTTAGATTTGTAGTGTTTTATTATATTATGTTTTTTAACCGTTTTTCGAACACGTTTTATATTTCAAAATCAATCAATTTACGATATAAAAATGAAATAATCTTAGACATAATTTATAAATTTAATTAATTTATATTAAATAATATTAATAAAAAAATATTATAAAACTGATACGTGAAGGAAATAAAAAGAAACAAGATAATAAAATAATAATACATTAAAAAAAATTAAGATAAACTGGTTTTATATGAAGTTATTGTAGCTTGCATTATATTGTCTAGTTAGTTAGAAATGAAAATATGAACTCGTTACTTTTTTCTTTTTTTTTACTAACACACAAGAATAAATAAACCCCCAACATTAATTTTAATTCCTTGTGTTACGAAATTAAAAATAGAAAAAGCTTTTAAGAGGACTATTATTTACACAGTGTCCCGTAATTGCTTAATATTTTAACTTTTGGACAGTTTAATAAAAATATACATCATTTCATTTTTTAACTTTTTTTATTTATGTATACAGGCCACGTGATATTTACCCATTACATCAGTCTGCAAATAAAAAAAAAAGTTAAGATAAAAACCATAATGTAATTATAATATTAGTTAACAACATGTTCAAAAAATAGATTTATTTATTTACATAACGCAAAAACATAAATGGAAAATTTTTACATTTATATATTATTTGATTTAATATCAGACAAGAAGTACTCCGTTAAATTATTTTTGTCATAAAAGCGATATACAGGAAATAGTAAAGCTAAAGAAAATTTTATTACTTTTCTGTTCAAATATTATTTATGGAGCTGTGCTAGATTGAATAAAACGATTTATTCGATGGAAATGGGAATATGTACGACCACAATGGACCGCATAAGTTGTAACAATACAAATACACTACAAAAACCATAATGTATTGTTATTTTTCTAATAATTTTTCCTTTAATTAGAATACTACAATATTAGAAAAGTATTTTTTTGCAAAGATATCTATCTATATATTAATTGTACGATAAATTTCGAAAACCAGTTATGATTAACTAAGAACGAATTCTATCAACAAAACAACCATTTTTGATAAAAAAAAGAAAATCGTATTTCAATTACAAATAACAATAATTTATAAAATTATGCTCTTTAGTAAATTAAATACATTAATAAGTTGTATAATTTTATAAAAAATATCATTGTCGATTGGAAAATCCCACACTGTAGTCGATTAAAGTTGCTTATTATCATATTTTTTTTTATGAACTTATTTTAAGTATTATTAAATTTAAAAAAAATTGAAAAATTCTTTTCTTGTTGTTTTTCGGGACATATACATATATATCAAATTTCATTACAGTATCTGAATCCGTTCTTAAGTCCACAAGAACATTTCTGTTTATTTTGATGTTTGAATCAGTCCCTAAGTTTTACCATCACCTCCCTGAACACCTTGTATAACTATTAATAGGAGGGAGGGTGAAATTGGTACTGGGATACTCCTTGTCCGATAGGATCGAAAATCAGGAAAATACTAGGATATAAATAACCAAATATTTGTGTCAAATTTCAACTTTTTTGATAGGTGGATTTTCGAGCAATGAGTCAAAAACTGTTTAGAAATAATGTTATGTATTCTCCCGCCCTTAAATCCGATTGTCTTAAAACTTTAAGACAAAAAAGTTTAACTCATAAATTATAAAGTTTTATAATATATCGCACTGAATTTTTATTCCTTTATAAATTATAAAACTAAATTTATTATCTTCATCAAAGCAAAGCTCAATTTTGCGCAACCACTATAAAAAAAGTAAAAAATATAAAATTCCGAAAACTAACCCTCCCCCATTTTTAATTCTTCATACGTAGAATTTTTTGCCATTTTATAAGGATTTATCTTGACCCAGTCCGAAGATATTAATAAACATACAGATCAACACATGTACGTACATATACATTCCGAAATTCACGTTTGAATTCAGATAAGAAACATCGACATTCACAAAAAACTTAACATCAAAATTATAGACCTATCTATGTTTTATCTTTATATACAGCTGCCACATAGCAGCAATAGAGCTGAAACTAATATTTTATAAATATCCTTGCCAAATTTGAAAGTGTTTGATCTATATTATTCCAGTTATCGGTGATTTTTTATATTATTTCCTATTTTATTCATAATTTCCTATTTTTTTAGAATAATGGTTCTTTTCCGTTTAAATTAGCTTAATAGAACTTTTGTAGCATACGTAAAAACAGAAACAAATTAAAATTATTACGAGGCGAATGAAATAATATTTACAAATAAAAATGTGATATTTCCAAACAATACGATCATTATCAGTCTTTTACGTGAAAATTGCTCACCCGCCACCGCCTTTTCTCTGAATAACAAGCTAGGTAAAATGTTATTACGTAGTCATTAACAATAATTTCCTAGGTAGAAGTTTTTTAAATGAATTACTCTTTTCAAATGTCATTTTCTTCCTGTCATGATAATCATTGCTTTTAATTAACATTCAATTTTGAAATTCCAGCAAAATACAAAACAAAATCTTTTTAATAAACAAAAACTAAGTAATCATTTCTGAATTAAACAGCTTTTTATTTTTAAATGTGGTACAAAACTGAGAAAATTATTTGTTCAATAACTTCAAAATTGGGTATAAGATTGAGAAAATCTTACTTAATAAAGGCATATAATAAGGAGGATATTTTTAGACATTTTCTTGCACATTTCTCAACAGAATAAATTAAAAATTAGCCAAAATGGTACCTTTTGTAGTATCTATCAGTTTTTTTTATTGATTTTTAATTCATTAATAAAGTAAAATTATATAAGATAACCAGAAAAATTATTAGAAAAGTAAGATCGTTGTCAAATTTGTTGCTGTAATTATGAAGAAAGTTTTTTTTAATTTTAAACACATCATTAGAGGTATAATAGTTAATAGTATCAAAACATCTATTGAAATAGTAAATATATTATTTATTATAAAAAAAAAAGATAGAAAATCGTTTATAATTTCTAATAATGGGATTCTTTACTTATGAGATTGGTCTTCAAGATCCATCTCATTTTTTCAGCTGAAAAAATTCCAAATTTTTTTTTCATATACCAGTTTCAAATATTACTCAGCTATTATACCCATTTCTATTTAATATACTATACGAGAAAATTGTTTTATTTTTGTTATTTTTTTAGAGAAAGTCTTAACCCTTAAAAAATAAAATAACATTTTATAAAATAAATTAAAATATTTTGAATAATGAGATTATTCTATAAATAAACTCAACAAATGGTTTTTGATATTTTTTAAGCTTTGATATATATTATTTAATTTTTTGTTACCTTTATTGAAAAATTACCGTGTTTCTCGAATATAGGTCGATTCCCCATTTTTAAATTTATTTTTCATGAAAAATAATGGTAGAAATTTTTTTCACCAAATAATAATACTTTACCACTAAGAAGAAATTAATTTCGAAATTTATTATAGATAATTAATTAATATTAAACATACTTTTTATTATATTACATTAGTATTTTATGGTATTATAAATACTTGCTTAAATTTTATATCTAAATAGCATCATAATAATTAAAAAAAAAAAAAAAAAAACGTAAAATTGCGTACAAAATGTTTAGTAGGCTAAGAAATATTTTGAAAGAAATAATAACGATTACATTTTTAAATTTTTATTTAAATTGTTTTTCCATACTTTCATGATAAACAAATTGCATTAAAAAATTCACACTTCACAAAAATTAACTCACAACACATGAAACATGAATTGACGCTTTCATCATCACTACTATTATTTGAAAAGAAAATGTTTTCATTAGTTGATTCTTCCTCCAACAGAATCTCATATTCAGTTCCATCTAATGTATTGCTAATGCAACATTTTTAAAATCCTTATCTTTCTTTTTGGGTGGAGCGGGTTTGTGGGCGAAAAACGCTTTGGCGTTATCATCGCCCGAAATAAAATTTTATAAAGACAAAAAATTGCTAAAAAAAATCCAGAACTACCTTAAAAACTAAAAAAAAAATTAAATAAAAACTTACAACTAACGTCAGAGCTAAAATTTACTTTTAAAAAATATTTAAAACTAATATCACAGCCGTAAAACTAAAATTAAAAATAAGTGTAAAACTAAAAACTTAAACGTTAACAAAAATAAAAAGAATTTAATAAAGTTCAGAAGGGGTGTAAAGGGCCCAATTCGGATAACGGGAAAACTAAAAAATTAACATAAAAGTTTAAACCTAGGTTAAAAACTAAAATATTAAAAAGCTGAAACTAATAACAGAAAAAATATCATTAAAAGAAAACTTAAAAATAAATTTAAAAAAATATATATATATAAAACTAAAATAATTTAACGAACTCCGAGGGGAGTGTAAAAGGCTCCTTCTCGGATAACAGAAGAAAATAGAAATCTAAAATGAAACACCTAACAGTAAAAAAAACACAACATTATTAAAAGGTATATAAAATACTAATAGATCTAAGATACAAAAACACCTGGTCCAAAACTTCTTTATCATTGCTCAGCATTTAAGGAATATTCCTGGGCAATTTAAATTTACGACGCAAGGCCGCATAACAAATGCACTCCACAAGGATGTGGCACACAGTCAAACGACAGTTGCGTCGTGTCGTACGCATATTGGTGTATTTACTTTTGACATTAGATATCCGGAATCTGCGCGTTAATTGCCCAAAATTCCTCCGTGGCTAGGGATCCAGCAGAAAGTCACTTGTGTGTTACGATGGTTCAACTCGGCGATAGCGTTATAGATTTCGGTGACCAAAGGATGTCTACAGTAAAAATCTTCTAAAGCTTGGAGTGCACTACACGAGTAGTTACAAATATGACGGTGTTTTGGGTTAACAATATTCAAAGCGTTATGTATGGCGTACAGTTCTGCAGTAAATACTCTTGTAATATTAGGTAGAAGAAACATATAGATTCTGCTATTAAGAATAAATGCACATCCAACGGTATCATTCTGTTTCGATCTATTTTTGTATACTATTGCGTCTGGGTTTATTTTGGATAGAATATGGTGAAACCTTTGCTGAAAGATGATAGATGGTGTTGATTGTTTCTTGTATATGGTAAGATCAAAAATAAAATTTATAAGGTTGGTTCCCCACGGAGGATGTGAAAAGGGATACGTTGGAAAAATAGAAGGTATGTCTACGTTTAAAAGCTGTAGTAACCGCCGGGTACTTACACTCATAGGTGCAGTGAAACGTGAATGGTCTTCATATCTTTGAAAATTAGGATTCGCAAAGACTGCGGTAAAAGCCGGGTGGTGATTCGGTTGCCCTTTAAGACGGGCAAAGTAAGATGCTAGAAGTTGGTCACGTCTATCCCAAAGTGATGGTTCACCGCACTCAAGTATGCTAGTGACAGGGCTTGATCTAAAAGCACCTGTAGAAAGACGGAGAAAAGCATGATGTGCTGCATCTTAACATCTTCAGCGCGGTATTACGCGCTAAAGAGTAGGTGATACAATAATAATCTAAGCGGGAACGAACTAAGGAATAATAAAATCGCAACATAAATGACCTGTCGGCTCCCAAATTAGTGTTGCTAACAATACGCATCATATCTAGCAGTTTGGAACATTTCGTCTTTAATTGTTTGATGTGACTGACCCACGTAAGACGGCTGTCAAAAAACAAACCTAAAAACTTAATAACACGGGAGAGAGCAATTTGCTCTTCATTCAGAAAGATTTGGGGTATAAAAGGGTTCCGCATGCGAGAAAAGACTACACATTTCGTTTTCTTAGGTCAAAATGTGAAGCCGGTAACCTTGGACCAAGCTTCAAGGTGAGATATTGTGTTGTGTTGTAATCTCTCTGTTGTGGCTGTTGAACGGGACGTAATGTATATGGTAAAATCATCAACAAATAACGAACATGAAAGAGGTGGTTGCACACATTCAGTAATACTGTTGATTGTTATAGCAAACAAGGTGACACCTAACGCACTTCTTTGAGGTACTCCATTCTCCAAGGTGACACTACCCGATAAGGAACACCAACATAAACACGGAAAGTTCCGTCATTTAAGAAACCCCTGATAAATGCAAGTATACAGCCCTTGACACCCCATTCTTTAAGGATTTTAAGAAACACGTCGCTAGCCCGTGTTGCATTTTGAATAGCTGCTTCCAGTGACACTAAATGGTCAATGGAAGAACGTCCTTGACGGAAACCGCATTTTTCTAGACATAGAAGTCTCTCTAAGTACCATAAGAGCCTACGGTTCAACATTCTTTCCATCATTTTACATAAAACGTCCTGTTTTATCGATTTTTTTTATTCCAGTAGGAGTTAGGCGATGACTGTTGCTTGGTATCCAACAATTATAATATTTTTTAAGATTATCTTTAGAAGATTTGTTCACAATTACATCCAAAACGTGTAACTGTGAAGTTATACCACCACGTATTATAACTAAACTCCTGTTTATTTCTTTTACTTCCGATTTTACATTTTCGGTCAAATAACCCCTGAATGAAACTAAACGTGGATCGCTATCTATAAAACCTAAGTTTCCGGATCGGACCTTTATAAGCCAATCTTTGACTAAAGACTTATACATCCAATATTTTTCATTAAGTACTAAGTGTTCGAATAACTGTGCCTAATGCACCTTCCAGTATTCAGAACTTAGGCCGCTGATCATTAATATCTTTCAATAAATACCTTGTTAGTGTGATCAATTATATTTAATTTGTAATAGATTTAGATACATTTCATTTTTTTAATATTGTATTATTAGTAACTTATTTCCCATTGTTGAGGTTAATTATGATGTACATGTTCATTATTTATATTTTAATAAGTATTACAATAAAGTATTTTATTTAGATTCACATTTCAGTTACATCTTTAACAGAACTGAATCAACTTTAAATACATCTTTTATTGAACTGATTTAACTTTAACTACACATTTTAACTGAACTGAACTGACTATTAATACACCTTTTATTGAACTGAATTAATAAACAATAGTATTATAAACACAAAATATATATTATAAAACAGCTGTTGAACTTAATTAGATTAACATATTTATATTCCTTACATAAGTAAGAAGAAAAGAGTTACATAGTTTGTTTATCATTAATAAGGAGGTCATGAAACTGAACAATAAGTCCCCTCACGAATATAAAATATGAACTACGAAACAACCTAAAATCCCGGTGGAATCCAAACGTAAGTCAGCCCTGAATATAGGTCGACCCCTACTTTATGAGAGAAAATGTAGGAAAAACCTCAACTTATATTCGGTTGAAATCCGGTATATCAAAATTTGTATACCACGGACGATGCTCTTTATTTGAGGACGATCGATTCAACTATTTATGTTACAAATGAAAAAGAAAAAAAACATGAATGCGTATATAAACTACTATATAAAATATCCCTTCTTTAGTGGGTTATAGCAAAGAAAATAAACTTAAAATAAAAATGGATACAAACAATCTGGTGGAAACAATAACTTTTCTTCAAAATGCAAGGTGAATATTTTCTCTCTCTAAAAAAAAAAAACAATCTAAGCTTAAGTAAAGATAAAACATAAGTAGTAAAATCATAAAAAAAAGAATTTTACAAAATATTTTAATATTATTTAAAGATGAATAAATACACAGAAACTTTGCGAATTGTATCCACTTTATATTGAATTAAAAAAAAAATTCCATTAAAAAAGTAGAATGAATGATAAGAGTTCAAAAATTGACAGGTAAGAAAAATCTATGCTGATTGAGTGAGTGAGCGAACATGAAACCAAACATATATTGAGCGTGCACTTAAAATCTAAACATTTGGAATGCAGTATGAGTATGGGGAGATGAAATGAGTGTGGGTTGAGATTTAAAAGAGGGGTATATAAACGAGAAAGGGGTTGAACAGTAATGCCGGAAATTGTATTTTGCCAAATCCAAACCTCATTCCTTTACAGTTGAAATACATTACTATTTTCTTGTATTATCTTCAAATATTTCTGTTCAGTTCTATTTTCAATTTAATTCTATTAATTAAAAAAATATTTCAATAATTTTACTTTAATATTATTTTATCTCCTACAAATGTTTTATATGATTTATTAAAAAAAATACATCAAATTTCACTTAATTACACGCTATTATCTCGTATAGTAATAATACGAGTATAAACTTATTTTACAAGTGTTTACACGTGTATTTAACTTGAATTAGATCCAATTAGGTTCGAGTTTTCACAGTAAAATATAATATTCTACAATAAACGAATAAATTAAATTAAAATTCCACCTTACAATAAAATACCTAGCATATTTTAAAAATAACTAATTTAATATATAAAATGAAATACGTATAGAAATTAAAATTATATAGTTTTATTCATAAATAATATTATATATTTCATAAATAAAAATACATAGATTTGGACGCGCATGCATATCACATTTCATGCATAAATAAAAAAAAGTGAAAAAGTATTGTATGTCTTTCCCGGCTATTAATAATAAAAATTAAAAGAATTAGAACTAACAAACAAAACTCAGAAAATATATTTTTAGAGGTAGGGAAAAAATTTTAAGAAAAATCTTTTCTAAAAATAATCCTATATAGATTAAGCTTAATAAATTTTCTTAAGAAAATCTAAATCTAACAATCCCATCAATAAAGGCTAAAATAAGAAAAAAAAGCTTCTACAAAACAACTTTTCTGCATTTTAGGTCCCCGGAGTTTATAATTTAAAAATTTATAGGCATTTCTTGATAGTTCTAAATATGAAGTATCAACTCTAAAAAAACTTTTGAAAAATATTTAAACTGAAGGAGAATAGAATGAAAGACCCAAAAAAAACATAAATTCAACTTTAAGAGGTGGGGGTTGATTTCTTGTTAATTATTTACACAGGCATTGTAAGTAACAAATTTGTTTATTAAAGTTTTCTGTAAAATGCCTTTGAAGAAAAACGAAATTGGTTTTTTCGCGATATCCCCCATCCACTAAACTAATTTTGAAAAAAAAAATAGCAGATTAATGTCTCATATATAGAAATATTTGAGCCAAATTTGAAGAAAATTGGTTCGGTCAATCCTAAGATTTAAGGCTAAAATCAAGGCGACACAAACATATTATTATTGGTTTAAAAGTTAATTAATTGATCCAAGATTTTTCGGACCAATATATATATATATGTCCGAAAAATCTTTGGTAATACTTTGGTAAAATTGGTAACTTTGAAAGATAAAATAAATATATTGAGTAATCTCAATTGGCATTTTGTTAAATTGTTGTGGCTATTTCTCGAAATAAAGTTTTATTTACTTCAATATAATTAGAAAACCTAAATGTTTCACTACAACATTCCTTACAGGTTATATATTAGGTGAATTTTAATTAATGATTTAAAAATGTATTTTAATTATAATAGTAGAATTATTGACAATTTCTTTACAAATGCATTACTTATAAGGATGAATAATTAATTTATTCTGCTTAAAGTAATGAATTTACTCTTTCAGATGGTATTTACGAATAAATATACTCTTACACGTTAATGCAAAAAAAATTAATTTTTACATTAAAAATTATATGATTTTAGGAGTTTTTTTTAAGTTGGTACAACTGCTGCTGTTGACGTCAACATTGATTACTGTGTTGCATAACCATTCTGAAAAGATGGCCGCTACTCCTATGAAGAAAGTTTTCTGTATATTCGTACAAAGAACAGTAAACGACCACTAGCAAGGCATCCCATTTACAAGTAAAAAAAAAAACAGTTAGAAACCAAGGATGTCTGTGTAAAAAAAAGGAAAGTTATGGTAGACCTCGTGTCAGAAGAATAAGTTGTTCATGTCTGAACTGTGTACCGATGTAATCCAACTACTACTAGATCTGCTAGTATAGAATTACAAATTTCGCAATCGACCGTGCAGAGAATGTTGCGGAAACGGTTGAAAATGAAGCCTTACAAACTACAATTACTACAACATTTAAATGGTGAGAATAAAATTTTGACGTACATATTTCTGGGTGAATATCCAGGAATGTGTTGCTAAAGAAGATGGTTTCTTACATTCCCTAATTTTTGGTAACGAGTATCACATTGATCGGAAAGTCATAAACGGATAAAAAATTCATATATGGGGCACAGAAAACCCTGAAGGCTGTGGAACACAATTCGTCTAAAGTGAACTTGTTTTCAGCTATTTCCCGCGAAACTGTTCTTTTTTTCCAAACACATATTAACTGGATGAATTTTCTTATCATGTTAAACGATTGGCAGTTTCAACCAAAGAAAAAACACAGTTAACTTCATTTTCATAAAAAATGGAGCGCCACAATCGTACATAGATTTACGATATTTTCTGGACAAACAAAACACTATTTCTACATCAATACCTTTCAAGAGGTTGGATTGGCCGTGTAACTGACGAAAACATGGAGTTGATACACTGGCTTCCAAGAAGTTCAGATTTTTACGCTTTTAGACTACTTTTGTGGGTTTTTTTTAAAGACAAAGGCTTTGTATCTCCCCTTTCAGGTAATGTAGATTACTTCAAATAGCGTATCATACACGTTGTTGTTTGTGTAATGTTGAACGGCATGTTGTTTCGTGTTTCTGGGATGGATTCGACTACTATTTTGATATCTATCGTGTGACTCATAAAAAACACTTTAACAAATTACCTGTAAAACGATATAATAATTTTTCAATCTGAAAAAAAATTCACTTTTGATGGTTTTGCAAACCATCGAAAGTGTTCTAAACTGCTTATTTTTCCTATAAGAAAGAAAACGCTAAGTTTTCACACCATAAGTTTTCACATTCCCGTCTAGCACTATAGCAGAGCTATAGCTATAGAAGTATTGTAATAGGTACAATTTAGGCATATGCGGTTTTCACAGGATCTTGACGTTTTGACACCTAGGGAACCCAAAAAACCGGATGGAAATTTTCCGGATGTTAATGTTCGTATGTATGTGTGTGTTCGGTGCCGGCCTCTAAATCACCTTATATCTCAAGAACTGCTGGACCGATTTTGACTAGAATTCATCAGATTGATTACTTCTGTATATGGGGCATTGATGCCATTAAATTTTCAACTTAAAAGGTCAAGGAGGTGAGGATGTAGAGCAAGGTTTAGTATTACGAGATTTTGCGTAATTAAGGTCTTATTTTTCTTAGACACATTTGATAATTAAAAAATAATAATATTTGAAAAAATATTTTTTCCAAAATCGCAACCCCACTCCAAAATATGCTCTAAACTAGTGGCTAAGTGAGTATACTGCGTCAATAGTAACCCCTCTCACCACAAGGAGCGCTAGTGTAGCACTGACGTACTGCTGTACAAAAAATACTATATTTAAATAAAATTATGAATATTTTAAATTAAGATGTGTGTGCAAGTCGTGCATTAGACGAGAAAGTCCTGCAATAGTGTTGTCACCTTTTTTCTTTTCATTCCGACCATTACGGATCACGTTTGCATAGTTTTGACTTTTTTTTCCCCAAAAGGTTTTCATTTTTTTTCTCTGTTGTCGCCTTTCTTCCGTCTATCTATTCAGGTTTGTACCCTTCTTTTTCGTTCTCCCTGGGAAATTAGATTCTTGAATCACTTTTCTAAATTTATCTCTGTCTTTACGCAAATCCTTAGAAATGTTTAATGTTTTTAGGTCTGTCTTTATTTCTTTAAACCGGTTGGTCTTTGTAACTCTGTTTATGTAAAAATCAAATATTTGTTTTGTCAATGTTGGGTTGCTCATTCTGCATAATGTCCATAAAACTGTAATCTTCTTTTCCAGATTAAAACCCCTATTTTTCTGTATATTTGTAAATTTCTTTTTCATCTTTAAATTTTGTAAATCCCATCTTCATATTTTGGTCCATAAATAAAAAAAAAAATATTTTTTCTACCTTTTGTATTTTCCTGTTCTGCTATTCTTTTATACTTCCTTGTACGAAGTAAAGGAAATATTTTGACCGAACAAATTTCGTTTTTCAGATTTCAAGGAAGAATCCATTTTGACCATCCCTGAATCCACTCTGACCAGTTACGGCGTGACGTCTGTAGGTACGAATGCAAGGTACATACGTATGTATTTTGCAAAACTCAAAAACGATCAGCCGTAGAATGTTGAAATTTTGGATTTTTGGACTGTTGTAACATTTAGTTGTGCACTTCCCCTTTTCATTGCAATCGACTGGTCCAAAAGTGTTCAAGAAAGCCCACAATCCAAAAAGATTTGAATTTTAATCTTTTTCTTAACTACAGTAATCAGCTCTCATTGAGAGCTTTTCAACGATATATCATAATTGGTACTTACTCTCGTTGATTCCAGAGTTTTAGCCACAAAAAATTTAATTAATGAAATATTTGGATCGTAAAAGGGAAGTCACATCGGTTCGAATCCGACTTCATTTCCTTTTTTTTACCTTTTTTTTTTAATTTAAATATATTGATTTATTAATGATTATAAACCTCTGTTGTAAAAAAAAATGTGTATATGTAAATAAACAGGCGTACAAGGAAGTCATTTGGTGTCCACATCAGATTATTTTTTTTTTTTAAAACTGCAGACATTCTTCCTCGTACAGTGAAAAGTGTAGGACTACACTTTTATAGTTCTTTAATTTAGAGGCACTATTTATTTTACTTTATTAATCTAATTTTAAAAAAAATAAAAAAAACCAGAACTTTTATAGATCACACAAAAATAAAAAAGATTGGTATAATTTTTATTTATAAGCATAATTAAAATATTTTATTTTTTGAATGTAAATATTAATTTATTATGACAGCATTTTATGAATCCCTACACAATCCACTTACCGAAGAAAGAAATAACTTTGAAATTAAATTATTTAAAAAGCCATTACATAGACAACAAAAATAAAATAAGACAGAGAAGGAAATACAGAGGGAGAGTAAGAGAGAGAGGTACTGAGAAAGAGAGTGAAAGAGAGAAGAAATATTTCAATTTAAATAATGTAATTATTTGTTTATAAAAGGACTAGGCAAATTCCCGTTAGAATTCCAAACGTATATATATATATATATATATATATATATATATATATATATATATATATACTACAAACAAATCAAGGAAATAACTATGTACGCAGGTTGCTTGGTTGCTTAGCATATAATGTTCAAGAAGGAATACATGTAATATTTTATTGTACACATATTTACACATGTAGATGTGCATGTACACGGACAGACAACATAAACTCTTGCACAAATATTGCAGACTCATGTTATTTGAACAGAAATTCTTCTCAATCTGTTACTTTATATTCAATTTTATTTTAATAAATCAATAAATCATATTGATTTGTTTTTATTTTTATTATTATTTTACTCTTACTATTATTATACCTTATTGAATTTTACAATGAAGTCTTATTTCCTACTAACATTATCAATAAAAAAATGAAATGTATATTTAGGCTATACACATGAATATTCCGTATATTTCTGTTAGAAGAACTTTATTAGAAGATTATGTAAGAACTAATTACTAAAATGATTACAGGATTTTTTTTCATTTCTTCATATTGTAGAGTAAAAAGAAAGTAGAATACATATGAAATTAATTTTAAATCAGTGAACTAGGAAATAAATAAGTAGATTAATTTAAAAAAAAAAATTATTTATAGTCAAATAAAAACGTTTTAGTATAAATGGATTGTTTGTTTTTTAGCAACTGCAGTATTGAGAAAGAATATTGCTTTTATCCCTTCCTATAATCCTAAAATTACATTTTCTATGTTAGAACAAGTATCGCCGTAGTTAGAGGTTAACAGTTTAATACTTTTATTATTTATTTTTAGTTACGATAAGTAAATTTAGTTTCCGATGAGAGTAAATTATTCCCTAACCACTTAACCTAAAATTTAAAATTCACTCAACCAAATCCAATCCACCCAAAAAAATTTAAAGTCACTTATAAAATTTATATTCAAAATACTAGAAAAAAAACTAAAGAAAAGTATTTTATTCTTTAATTCAATTAAATTAAAATTGTTATTTTTTAATAACAAATTCGACTTACGTTCGTGTGAACTGGGTAACCAAATTTAAAATAAATACATATACTTATTATTACGAAATAACTAATTTTTTGTCACTGTTTTCAAATTTAGACGTTCTTGGGCCAATAGTTTTCCAGTTGATAGTTTTTTTTATAGAATTAACAATTATTTGAAAAAAAGAGTATTTTAAGTAGTGTGTTCTATATCATTATAAGATTATCGTCTGAGCAGGAATTCAGAACTACTGTTATTTATTCAAAGCTAACACACGGTCGTTAACAATGTTTTACTCTTCATATACGTTATTTTAAAATAATTTTTTTTTTCAAATAGCGGTATCATTTTTTTGTTATTGTGACCAATAACTGAACATCTACTCTAATCAGTTTATCAATACAAATATACAAAGTTATAATTTTTAATTTTTGAAAATGTTTTCACTTGATAAGTGACTACAACGAAAAAACATTTGGTTTAAAAACACCAAAATGTGTAAGAGTAACAAAAGAAAATTGCGGGCATATATTAAGGAATACCTACCGTATTCAAAAATAAAATATTCAGTCAAAAAAAAATATCATTTTCTCACTGATTTTAGTTCCATTACAAACCAATGTAAAATCGTTTATTCTCATAAATCACTCACCTGCTTTTAGATAAAAAATTTTGGTCAAAAAAGGGCATTAATACGCGAATAAATATAGCATTTTTTCATTCGTTTTTCACAAACGAAGTAAATTAAAATGTAATCAAAAATAGATATTTTCTATCAGCTTTTATCCAGCTTTTGGAAATAAATAAAACTGCAAGGATTACAGGAAAAATAATTTAAAAAATATTTTAATTTTTTACTGGTTTTATGAAACAAGTTATTAAACTTCAAACTTATCAGGAAAGATAGTATACAGTGGGACGCCGATCTTTTAGATGTTCAACTATCCGGAAGCAGTAGTGGCTCGTAGCTAAAATTACTGGGTGTGCTGCTCCAGAAAATTTTTTCTGGGCCTTTTCAAGGCCGTGGTTAAAGCTTTCTGTAAAATTAAAGAACCGAAAAAATGAATCAAATAGAATAGCTGGAAGCAGAATAATAATCTAATTCTACACTTTAACACATTCAAGAATGTGGTACACGGTTTTTAAGCACAACACATGCGGAGTAAAAAAAAGCTACCTTCCACCAGCACGCCAGAGTCAGAACTGTGGGAGCGACAGTGCTTTCTCTCACTCGCAGCCTCGCGTGCAGCTTCCTATGTGGGCATGTGCGCAATAGCCAAACACCACGCCGCTGGAACTGTGATTCGCACAGTTCCATAGAAACATTTTTGTATCTTTTTCATACACTGGGTGATGGCTACTGACATTAAGCTTAAGAATTATATATTGTACAAGTATAAAGAAAGAATTAAAGAAAAAAGGTCTCATTATATTAAATGTTATCGATAGTTTCAAGGGGAAATAGGGAGTGCTGCATTCCCACAGTGCCTATACGCGAACCGTCACTGCTAACTGCTATAATTTACTGTAACCTTTAGTAGATCAACATTTAAAAAAATTATTTGTTGATTGATCATTTTATATTTTTCACTGAATTTATTAATACAGTATTTTTCTGGTATGCTCATCATTTATTGTCGTTGCAAATCTCTAAAATTTGTAAATTACTTTTTTAATCTGTAATTGCTTGTTTATGTTGTAGTAGATTGATTGCTATCTGCTTCAAAATAAACATACTATTACAGATTACAAAAAATCAGAATTAGTCGACCTGAGACTGTACAAAACTGCACTTAATTTATATTCATGCATATCATCCTCGTTCATTCTCTAAAGTAATACCTTCTCGGTGGTTCCGGGGACTAAACAGAAAAAAAGGAGAGAGATGGTCAGCCATATATATTAGCCTTTTTTCTTGTTTTTATAGGCGTTATAATGTTATGTGAATTCTTTTTGAAAGATCTGTTAGTTTTACCAATATATATTATATATATATTTAATTTTGTATATTCCACTTAAATTTTCTCCATTATTTTTACTATTTCTTAAATATTTAAAAATGTGGACATTAGGTTCGTAGCCTTTTTTATATTTATTGTAAAAAATTGTTCTTCGTTATTCGTTCTACGTTATTATCTTGTAATGTTGTAAAATTATTTTGATATTTAGTTGTTTGTTTTTTTATTTATTTATTCAATAATTCCATTATCAAAACCATTAGATATTGCTATTCGTTTTATTGTATTTATTTTCTTGAGTTTTTTCGTGTTTTTTTGTATATTATAGTGCTCTAAAAATTAAATTTTTATATGTGCCAATTTTCTGTAACATGAATGATTAAAGTTTTTGTTTATTGTGGTGTTATTCATTGTGGGTTTTCTATAAACTGTTGTTTCTATAGTATTGTTTTTGTTTATTCAATGTCATTATCTAAATAGTATATTCTGTTCTCTTCCATTTCATATGTGAATTTTAAGTTATCGGTATAATTATTGAGTTTATTCAAAATGGTTATAATTGGATTATGTACGACTAGCATATCATCTACTTATCTTAAATATAACATCATAACTTACAAACTCCAAACCAATGATTTTAAAGTTTCAATTTGTAATTCTCATTAGCATAATTATTCCAAGTTGAAATTACTAATAAAGTGCAAATTATACGTTTGAAAGTTGTTAATTCAAATTTTAAATGATTTATTAGCTGGGTTATACAGAGTATCCCATGAAGAAATGGAGAAATTTTCAGGACGTGTTCTACTGATAAACATAATGAAAAACATTCATATAAACGTAGGTCGGGGAACACTTTGTTTTCGAATTACGGCTAGCGAGGGCGAATTTTTGGTAACAAATTAAGGAGTAAAGTTGGTGGTTTCAATGTAATAAAGCTACGAAATAAGATAAGATCGATCCCAGAACTGTAACTCCAGTAGTTTTTAAGATATCCGATGTAAAAAAAACAAAATTCGACGTCGAAAAACAAATTTTTTTAGGTTTATAGTACAATAGCTTTGTTAAAATGATAAATATGATTATGATAAATTTAATTATGAGAAAATTAATGTAAATACAGCCGATAAAAAGTAAATATAAACTTTTAAAAATCGGTTTTATATTGAAGCAGAAACAGACATGTTTCAAAATTTTCTAATTCCTCAGTTAGAAGATGGACGCCATTACTATCAGCAAGATGAGGTGTCATCTCACTACCGCCGAGAGTTCAAGATTTTTTTTGATGCTCGATCCCAGGTCGATGGATTGGTCATGAAAGTCCAATTGCGTAGCCACCTCGATCTCCAGTTTTGACCCCGCTAGATTTTTTCTTGTGGAGCTTCATTAAAGATCGGGTTTATGTACCACCTTTGACTGCTGATCTTGTTGAGCTAAGATTTCTAATTAACGCCGCAGCTGTTGTGATAACCCCCGAATTGCTGGCTACAGCTGTAGTGAAATCGATTTCAGGTGGGATGTATGTCGCGTTACAAATGGAACCCATAAAGAACCGAAGTGAATTTTGGGTGAGAAACTTGATTTGTTTTTCTATGAAATGAAACCTCAAACAAACCTGTAAGTTACCTGAAGAATGTTTATATGCTTTTAAATTTGTGAAGTACTTTATGAATCACCTTTCGTATCATCCTATACAATATGATAAATCTTTTGTAATTTTATAAAGAAAATACTCATATTCAAATTACCAAAGTCCATTTGAAAGCATGTCATTATCCAATATTTGGCCAAGAAATATTTTCTTCTTCAAGAAACGTTCTGTATGTTATAATAAAATTGTTCATATTCACTGTTAATGAATCAAAACCATCTCATATCTATTTAATTAATTTTTTTTCTACATTTAAAACAGATAAAAAGAAATAAAATATCTTTATAATTCATATTTATTTGATGTAAAACAATAAAAAATAATAAAAATAAAAATAATAAGATATATATCGAAAATAAAGTATTTAAAACAAAGATCAGTCAGGCAAATATAATAAATATATAAATAAAACAAATACTAACAGCAACTTGAATCTGCCGATAAAAATCATGTATTACCATCAAATGTCATTTGTAGTTTGTGTTGTCAATTTGACAGTCATCCAATCCCGTATAAAATCGTTTCGATAAAAAAGAGTTTTAGTAATGTTAGCTTTTTTTGTTTATCAGAGACAAATTGAAAATGACAATTTTAAAATGTAATATAAAAATATTATTTAAATTAATAATAATAATTAATTAAAAATAAATATAATGTTTTTTTCTAAGTTAAATAATTTAAACTGCATTGGAAATTAAAACTAATAAAAATTTACAAAAAAAAAAAAAAGGTTCAGTAACTTTAAATTTTCATAATTAATAGTTGTAAATGAAAATTTCAGAAATATTTACATCATAAGTTTGACTAAAACGCAATATTTTGTAAATATTTTACTATTTATCACACACGATGAATTAATTTTATATTCAAATAATAATATAATATAATAATTTAATATTCAAATCTTGCTTTTATAATACATAACTAGATTTCCCAGCTACGTCTGGTTATCAGATTTTATTTATTATACGGAGGGGAACTCTTAAAAAACTAAAAAAGATATTTTATTTGCTTTAATTTTTTTTAATCCGAAGATTATTTAGAAAGAAAAAGGAGTACAAAAAAATTACCATAAACTGTGCACAGTTCTACTTGTTTTAGTTTTTTATCCCTTTATATTTTAGAAAATAATAATTTTTTATCTAAATTGCATTCTGGGCGAGTAGATGCTAAAATATTTTTTTTTTATCAAAAAGGAGCGACTCATTAGTATGTGCTGTTGAAAAAAACAGCACATATTGATAAAATTTTAATCATTAAAATTTGTATACCAAATTAAAATAAATTCATTCTTCAGGATCTCCGTAGAAACGGTAAAAGAAATTAAAGTATTCGGTTTAATACAACTCATTCTTTTTTTGTAAAAACGAGATCCCACACAATTTAAAAAATGTTCGTTTTTTTGAAATTCTAGAGTCCAAATGAACTTTAACAATATTTTATATTGTTGCAAGCGTGTGTAGCTTTATCTGTTTTTTTATGTCAGAAAGATTTCCTTTCTATTGCAAATTAACGTCAACTGTCTGGTTGATATAAGTAGATATTATTAATCTATAGCCTGTATTAGAAAAAAATTACTAATTTTTCTTCTAAAGTAAAATATTTTTAGTTGCAGAAACCTATGAAAATATTGGAATTTTTAATGTACATGTCGGTCAATGTGATTCATATATTTTTGGCGATAAAAAAGTGACACGATATTTTTTATACCAGTCAGTATTTATTTATTCATAAAATAAAACCAATAGGCTAACGACCAATAATATCATTGATAACGAAGCCTGTGAAAAATGCCATACATGACCGGGTATTGAATCTAAAACCTCCGGATGACAGGTAAAGACGCTACCACTCTACCATGGGGTTAGCGAAAAAACTAATTTTAACTTTTCTATGAAGATTTGAATTAAAATTCAGTCTCTCTCTCTCTCTCTCTCTCTCTCATATATATATATATATATATATATATATATATAGTATATATACTAAGTAGTATAGTATACTAGTATACTATATAGTATAGTATAGTATATAGTATAGTATACTAGTATACTATATATATATATATATATATATATATATATATATATATAGTGGTAATATAAATATTTAATACTCCAACACATTTAGAGTTGTTTAAATATTTCATTGTAAAAAAAAAAATAAAAAATAAACTATTTAATTGTGTTGACTTCATCAACACAATTAAATAGTCTCAATCACAATATAGTTTCAAAAACTAATCCCAAAAGAATTTTTTTCTCTAAAGCCATCCAAAAATTTCCCAGTATGAGCAACAGAAATACTTGTACTGCATTGTTGAAAATTGAAATCTATTAATACGTCCGTATGATAAAAAAAAACTTACTTACAGAAATAAGGGGAAGTACAGCTGGCGTGGTCATCCTTTCATAATTTAAAGGTGAGGATAATATCCTCCTACCCTCAACTATTCATTCTATTTTTCATAATATTATTATAAATAAATACGGACATACAAAATTTTATTTGTGTAAAAAAATGTTAAATAATATCTTGCACACAAAAATACAACATTGTTTCAGTAATACAATATTTATAATAAAATTATTGATTATTAAAAAAAAATTAATTAATGTACTACAATAAAATTAAAACATAGCTACATTTTAACTTCAATACACTAACGTAAAAAGATTATTTTCTTCATAATATATATATATATATATATATATATATATTTTTTTTTTAAAGAGTAATACATAAAATAAAGTTAAAATAAAAACAAATAAATAAGAGTTGAAAAAAAAGAAGAAAACAGTTTAAAATAAGTATTATAATATCCTACAATTTATCTTCAATATCAGTAATAGTAATAATGATAATAACTTTTATGATCTCTCATAACCTATAAAGCAATTTTCAATCTAACTAGTAAGAGACGAGACTAAAATGTAATATCTCACCTCCAATGTCAATATTATCGAAAACGTCATATATCATATTTTACAACTTTTCTTATAATCTTTATTGACGTATTATATTGTTGGGATAATATTATAAGGTACTATAAAATATTTATCCTTTATCAAATGCTAAATATTTACTAAGTAAAATAATATATCTTTTACATTATTTGGTTTGGTACATATTTGTATACTATATAAAATTTTCGCCATCTTTATGGTAAGTTAATAAACAAAATTTTTGGTAAATAAACCAACTGCCGTAGGATCGTTATCCTTTTACTAAAATTTTCAGTGAAATTTTACTTGAAAATATATAAATCAGCTGCATACATGAAACTCCAAATATTTCTGCTAATGACCTAGAAAAAATATTTCCTTAGTAGAATCCTATTTATCTTTTTTGATAGAAAAAAAATTAAAAATTTTATATCCACCTTACCAGAAAAAAAGATGTGTTTTCTCGAGATCTTTCCGTTTATTTCGAATTTACATCAGGAGATAAAAATAATATAAGTCAAAAATTAAAATAATTTCACAGTCATGACTGTTTTTTATTTACAGAAACTTTGTTTATGTAGAGGACATGTAGCTAGCAACTTGTAGTGGACGTGATCTTTGGCTGACCTGATGGTGTAGCGCTTTTTTTGGTAAACTCGGATCACCTAATCCCGTTCAGTTGTAAAACTCCTTCACAAATTTTTTGTAAGAAAAATAAGTTTTTTGTAACTATTTTCTATGTCAAATCTGTTAATATCTATGAAATTTACTATCCGTCTGTAAATGTACTGCTTTAATCTTGGGTATTAATTTCCGAAGGAATTGCGGGCCGGACGGATATCCAATGAGAGACGGAACGAAAAGCAAGGATTATTGGGGGATGTTTTATTCTTTATTTATAGCAGAACCTGAACATTTGTCTTTTGCTGCTGGGTTTTTCTACTTATCTGGTAGATATTTAATTTTTAATCATAGTAATATATTTATTTTTAGATTGTTTCTAAGATGGACAGAGTTTAGGATTACGTTCCAATCCTATGTAGATGGTATTTATGAAATATATTTTTAATCAGGTTATTATTTGAGTGATTAGCAAAATATCTGCTTCAGTCTTCCGACGAGATTTCTGTTTAATCCGTCCACTGAAGGCCTTTCGGTCTAGCAGAAATGCACCTGATGGGTCCCTAGGTTTGCAGAGGGTCTAATGCACACCGTTGCGGAGGGAGTCAGTCGCATGTGGTAGCTGTAGACGGTTGCCTGACTGATTACTGTGAGATGAGGGAAGGATCTGGGTTGTACGCCAAATGCCTCCTGGGCGGTCTTTAAATACCTTTTAGATGGGGTTATTTGTCTCCTTCAGAGTAGTTTGTCAATTACAATTACTCATTCCTTCCTTTTTGGTCTCCATCCCATCTGTGGGTAAATATTTTTTTCCTAGACATTCATTGAATCTATGATAAAAAATGTAGATATCTTAGTTATTATGTCCTGAATATTCATATAATTTAATGATAGTGGCTGTACCCATAGAAATATTTAAATACTTATATTAGGTAGTTGTCCTAATTTCCCATTCAGTGGCTTACAGAATTAATCCTGACCTGGATGAGATGCTTTTCGGGCAAATCCTGGCCTTCTAATTCTTCCTAATACTACAATATTTTAGTAAAAAAATATAATTTCTAATTCTATAGAATTTATTTTACCGTAGCATCCATCAATAGGGAAAAGAGATAATTTTTTTTCTGGCTTTCATATACAGTTTGAATTCATCATCATCTTTTAAATGATAACCATTTAAAAGTGAGTTATTCGATTTGTAATATTTTGAAATTCAATCCATATTATAAATCTTTTTAATAATTATATATACGTTTAAATAATTAAATTACTAAGATGATTCAAATTTGTGACATATAATTAAAGAAGACAAAAAATCCTTACTTACAATAGATGAAAAATAAACGAAGCATGTCAATGTAATATATTACTCGTAATTAGTTCACTTTCTCTTCATCTAAAGCATAAGAAATTATAATTAGACAAATTAAAGAAAAGCAATTTAATAAGACGATATGGAATAATTTTCCTGATGATGTTGAAATATAATACACTGAAATATTTTATAAATGAAAAAATAAAACGAAATATTTGAAAAAAATACAGAAGAATAAATGGTTACAGGCTTGTAAAACATGCATAAAGAAAAGATATAAAAAATATCTTATATAAATGAACGTAGATAAAAACGAAGAAATCTTTTTGAGAGTTAATAAAAAAATAATATTTTTATTATAGTGAATCAGAGAAAAGAAAAATGAATGAGAGATTTCTTTAGACATAACCAATGTTTAATAAATATTAATAAAGAAGAAAAGTAAGGGTGAAAGAGTAGAGGGAATTATATCTGACAAAGTAAAAAGATGATTTATGTGGTAAAGAAACATCTAGTAGATTTAATTTAATGAAAATTACCAGACTGTATGATAAAATATTAAATATAACAGCTAATTAAATCATGATATCATTTTCATATTACATACAAACATTTTTGAATTGTCTTTTTAGAGTAATTTATTATTACTTAATTTATAAAGCGTACTTTAAACTCGAAAAAAATATTTACAATAAAAATTAAGGAAATAAGGCGGAGTGGTATCGTAACAACCTTTCATCCGGGGGTTCCAGGTTTGAATCCGGGAATCCATAGTATTTTTCATATGCTAAAAAATTTATTTTCTATATTCCCAGGTACAAGGTTTCAAAGCTTCTGTAGAGAATTAATTTATCAAGCAAAAAAATCACTCCATGTGCAGTTCCTATTATTACTCAGACTTACTAATTCTTTCATAAACAAATAAACGCCTATACATAATAAGAAATAAGAATTAAATTCTTTGTTTTTATAACTGAATAATGATCATCATTAAGAAGTAAATGGAAATTCTCATCTCGTATTTGAGTAATAACTTGTGTCCTTAGCTGAAATAAATGGCAACTTAAATGACAAACTTTGTGGCATTTTCAGAGTTAAAAATATAACCTCGCTACTAATGAAGTTACATTTACTTATACAAAGTGAATATAATAAACTTTCAGGACATTTCGTTAGCGAGTATTGACTGGCGAAAGATTTCGTCCCGATTTCTGCATCTTTTGTAAAATTAAGCCAGATTTTAATTCCTGGGACCAAAATTAATAGGTAAGTTCTGACCTAGTTAAATCACCCGTTTGACAAGGTTACGCCATACATAAAGTAGTGTGTTTTTTGACCCCAATATTTTGTCTTTTACGCCAAATTTCTCGAAAAATGTTACAAATATAGTTCTGGGATCTATTTTTTTTTTCAATTTTCAGGACAAATGTCATGTAAAACCACTAAATTTACCCTCTAATTTGGGTGATGTTTGAGAGAAATCAAGAGTCTGGCCTGAGGTAGTGATTTGAGAAGAAATTAAAAACACTAAACTCAGTTAAATTAAATTAAAACTCAGTTATTAGGTTACGTAGTCAAATGTAGACACAAACAAAAATAATTTAATATATATATGTTAGATAACAATATAAATTCAATGAAAGCAATTACAACAAAAATATATACACTTGAAAAGAGCTAAAGTCATTATGAAAAAACAAAAAAACATTAAGTTCTTTTTACTAATAACCAAATAAACAAAACTGAGAATGTGTCCATGGTTACACTACACTTCTTTTTTTTTACTTGAAAGCAGACGATAAAGAATGTCTTCAAACGTGACTAAATATCGTTGTTGTAGAAATTTGTTTAATATATGTGAACATTTCATTTTTCATACTTAAAGCAAAAAATACTATCTTACACATGACTGAGATCAGGTGAGAGTTAATTTACATGCAGTTACGACATGAGTTACCGTGTGGTTTACATGAAACAATATTTGTATTTTAGAACACTATTAAATAAAAGATTGCTGCGACCCCGACCAAAAACCGAACAGGTTACAAGAATTACAGGATTGATTTTACTGAAGGCGTAGAAATTAGGGCGAAATTTTTCGCCAGCCGACACTCGGATCAGTAGAACAATTGTAGAATGATTCTACGTGAATCATTCTGTGTATGAATCTTATGTATTTATTTACTTATTTTAAAATAAAATATTTTTTTTCTAGACTAATTTGTTAAATCCATAAAGTATAATAAAAATCAGTAATTTTTTTATTTTTTTTTTTTAAGGTAATATTATAAATGATTAAAAATTATTTATTACACAAATAGTAAAATATAAAAATTTAATCCTGCAGAAAAATTTAGGTATATAAATGTCATAAAACAAAATTGTAAACACAATTCAAATGAAAATATTTTTTAATTTAAGACTAAAAAAATTTCAATTTATTTTCTACTACGTGATAAAAATTGAAAACTATTTTCTTTCTGATAACGTCAGATTTAAAATAAAACAATAAGATGTTTTAAGTCGATAGGGCGGAAATAATAAAAAGTTTGAAAAATTTATCGAAGCAATTATTTAAGGCAGAGATATATATTACATCGATAAGCAAAATAAGAGATAAAAACTCTACCCACCTTAGTAATATTTCTTAACAGAATAAAATAAGACTTTAGAAAAGGATCCATAGAAGTAGTATAATAAAAACATTTTAACTTATAATTTTTTTGTGGTGAAGTGGGTTTTAAACCTCGTTTTCAAAAGTTTTCCAACTATTATATTATTTCTAATGGTTTTTTAAAGATATTAGTTTTTTTAATAAAAACATTTATAAAATGTAAAAAAAATTATTGATTTCGTCTAACGTTACAGAAAATGCTGTGCTTCATAACAAAAGTTTTAACTGAATTTGTTTTTGCAGTTTTTGATACATCTAAATCAACTGAAGTACAAATTAAAATCTTCAGAATTGCTTTCTCTGAGATTAATAATATTTATTATAGAAATGGGGGCCTGACGATCTTTAAAGCAAAATAACTTAGCAACCCTAATGTGTAGGCGGGAATCTGATGTAACGTTGCACACCAAATACCATTTCAGATACAACGGTACAGTGGGTTGCTGTGCAGCGTGCGTTCGTAGTGGAAACGTATTTTAAAAATAATAGTTCGGTATTCAATAGTTCGATAACACAGGGATTATTCTGTTGGTATTCAATATTTTACAACATGGTGTCGTTATAAGCCGCAATACGATAAATTTTTGGATAAATTTCCCAATTATTCTGCAACGAGAAACAAACCACCAGGTCCTGCGCATTACCCGAGAACTCAACTAAATGTTAAGATTCAGGCAGGCAATGATCAGCCCTCCGTACACTGAGGAAAGCACGTTACCGCCGTCTGTTTATCCCTCAGCAGTATCAGGAGAATTTTACAAAATGATTTGAAACTTCATCCTTATAAAATGATGTTGATGGAAAATGTAAGTGAGCATGACATTGACCTAAGCAAATCGGGCGACTTCTATGAAAATTTTATTATCTTATATACCGATGAAATGGTCCTGCTAATGAGTGACGAAGCGCATTTTATTTTACCGGGCGCAATAAACAAACAAAATATCCGTTACTAGTCTGATATTAATCTTAAGAAACTTCATATATGTCCTCTTCACAACCCACGTACAACTGCCCAGTGTGTTTTAGCAAGTTTTGGAATCATAGGTTCATATTTCTTTGAAAAGAAGGGGTACTTGGTGACAGTCAGTTCTGACCGATATACACAGAAATGTTGCATGATTTGAACTCCTGAACAGTTTCGTCGTGGGATTTGAATGGAGTGGATGGAATTAACAAGGATGAAGTAACAACGCACACTGCCAGGGCCTCCGTAGTGAATCATCACTACGATGTTTTCGTCTTGAATACGAAATCGATCACTCCGTCTTGAATCATCAAGAGATGTTTTCAAGCCATATGATTTCAAAAGGAGGAAATCTTGTATAACCGGCACGTTCTCCAGGTCTATTAATACGCGACTAGTTCATCTAGGAGTATGTAAAGTCTAAGTGTTAATCAGCAGTCTAAATAACATTAACGAACTCAAATCTCCATACAGAAAGAGATCAAAGCAATCCTAGTCAACATAGTGCACGCAGCAATGCGAAAAGTATACGAGGAAGACTACAGCAGTTCATAGAAAATGATGGAGACGGTTTGTTATTTTATATGTTATTATTGTTATTATTATTATATGTTATTGTTATTATTACTACATTATTCTTGTTATTGTTATTATTATTATTATATTGCTATTATATGTTATTATTTGAAATGTTATTTAAAAAATTAACTTACTCTCATGATGCCAATGCAATTATATTTGCTATAATTACACATCAAAACATACTTAGGTAAATTATATTTTTTATTTAATTTTTAAAATCGAACACAGTGTATGTAACCGTAAAATATAAATCGTAAGTGAAAATGAAGTTATCACTTTTCCAGAAAGATATCATTTATAATTCGGTGAACTAGGCATTCTCTTTCTTGTTTGGGCTTCTTTAATAAAATAATGGGAAACTACTTCATCATAAATCTTCTCTAGTAAGCGTGATATGGGATGCTAATTGTTCTTAATGGCTACAATATTTTCAGAAGTAGTTAGTGTCTTCTGTTAAACCGACAGCAATCTGACAAATAAACAAATTGAGTAAGTTATATACAAGTATGCATTATGTATTATGTGTTATGTATTATTCTATTACATAACTAGCAAATCAAATTGAAATTTTATATTACTGAAAATAATTCTTAATTTTTTTAAAACAAAGTAGACAGTATCGAACTTAGTTCATAAATTTTAATTAAGCCTTTACTTCAAATTATAGGTCTTAAGACGTCGAAATATACCAAAACCGGAGATTGTCATTTTTTACAGCTAACAAATAGCTAGCAATTATTTATAGTAAATAGTTATTTAAAAGATCCGATAAATAGAATTTAAGTTACGCTTAGTATTTAAATGTTTAAAAATGCTAAGGTAGTTAAAAAAACTTCAGATCTTTACAAAGGTAAACGCTGACATAAATTATCTAGTTTTAAATTGCTTAGTTTAAAAAAATAACCAATTTTAAGAAAAAAATTTGGTGTCAAAGGTATTTTATATTGTTAAATTCGTATTTTTATTATAATAAATTGCCGAGCAATGATTATTATTTTTTAATTAGAAATAAGTTGTGTCTAATCTACGAAGCAGATTAGAGGTTTTTTAGAAAAGAAATTTGGCAGGGGCGTAGTCCCATGAAAATGAAAAACGGTTGGTTAAGAATTAAATACATTTAATAACTTTTATCTATATACACCCACATAGTATTTAGTTTAATCTCACTTAAGAAATATTTAAAGATTACTTAATTTACATTAAATATTAATGCTAAAATAATAAATCAATGTTAAAATTAATAATAAAAATAATAATAATAAAAACAGAGTATATATTATATTTGCTTGACTAAAGTTACTAAAAATTAAATTGTGTTTTTAATAAATAATTATATGTTATATGTAAATAAAATAAATTATTACTAAACAATAACATTTTCAGATACATAAATTTTAATATAATATAAACTTATAAAGTCAAAAGTTAAATATTAAACAAATGTTATATTTCATTGGAATTATTCATTCCTGTTAATTTTAAAACATAAAGAACAATGTCTGTCTAACATTTTAACAAGCAGAAAATCCAGTTCCTTTACTGTTTAATATATCTTTTTATCAATCTAAACATATATATAAAAGTGTTTGCTGTAACCAGTGCAACAGATGTAAACGAGAAACTAGTTCACAACTGTAATTATACGTGAAAAAGGAGTTCCAATTAGTTTTAAAATGTACTTTACATCACAAGACATGTTGTATATTCTGTCTTACTAATAAAAAGAAAGAAAAACTTAATTATATATTTCTGTGAATAATTATAATAATAAAGATAATACACCATTATAGACCTTGATCTTAAAATTAACAAGCGAAGTAAAATATAAAATGTTTTGTAAATAGTAACCTTTTAATAATCACGATTTCTTTAAAAATTAATGACTGTAAATAACTAATTTATTTGATATAATCTTAAATAATATTAAAGAATTTAATCTATACATAGTTTAAGAAATATCAAAACAATTTTAATTTAATGTGTAAATGATATTTATCTAAGATTTTATCATTGTATCAAATTTTAATTATCGCTGAACATATTGTAATATTTATATTTTATTTTAAAATTCAATTAATAAATAAATACTTGTTTTATAGAATATTAGAATTCATATGGTTTTTGAACTTGTCAAAATACGTGTCATTCTCATACAAGGAAATGACTAGCAGTATCGATTGTATTTAAGGTTTTATTATGCGTCATGAAAGAAATATCTGACTTTAAAGATTTACATCTTTCGAACAATTAGATAAAATAAATTGAGTTTTATAATTTTTAAAACTTATTATTTTTTGCGTTATTGCTATTATTTGTAATACATTTGTTGAAAATTATATATAAAGATTACAGCGTTTATCACTTATTTTTATTAATATAATTTTAACATTTCATAACTTTATTCGTATAAAGGTATATTTAAAAAGAAAATTTATCTTTATTATTAAATATTATTGACTTTTAACATCAAGGGCATTAATAAAAAGAAAGAAAAAAATTATTTTGACTCTAAAAGAAGAAAGAATTTTTTTATAATAAACTATACTTAAAAAAATAAAACACTAAAACAGTGGGAAAAATAAATAAAATCTAAAGAAAACAAGAATTTCTATTAAATCTGCTGGAAATCTAAGTTGTAAGTTGAAAATAGAAGTAAAGTTGTTTTATAGTGATACACTGAGAAAAGAGTAGCAATGACAAGTACGATAACCGTATTGTATATTTACGTTTAGAGACTTCACCCAAGTTAGAAAAATTCGAATTTTATTTATACAGTACATTACTACATTTATGAGAAAAGTACTTATTTAATAAAAGAAACCAAAGTTTTTATGTATTGTGAAAATTTTCTTAAAACAAAATTTCCTGTTAAAAAATTGGAAATTACACAATTATAAAATTAAAATAAATAAATAAAAATTATTTAAATAATAATTTTTCAATTAATTACAGAAATACAAAAATCTATTTAAAAAATTATTATTTCAAATTTGACAATAAAACAACAGCTGATCAACATTGCGCAATACTGTTCTAGTGTTTAAATCATTTTGTAAGGTACAGAGTAGCGCAAGAAATGATCCAACATTTGGTTTTGTTAACAAATATTTATAAATCGCAATACAGAAACGTAAAATAAAAAATTTTTACTGTATGTTCTACTTATCACGTGTTCAATATGACCACAAGTTGCTAGACGTGACGTCTAGCAACTTCTTCAACACGAACTTCTATATTGTTAATAACTCGACGACACATATGCTCGGTTATCTCGTTGCACGCCTCAATGATCAGCACTTAGCAGTTACATCACTGTACGAGAATATTCAGGGAAAATCTTTTTCTTTAGAAATCCCCAAAGAAAATAATCACACGAATTCAAATCAGGACTGTTCGGGGGTCAGTCCTGTCCACGCAAACACGATTAGGAAATCGGTTTGAAATGACATTTGCGCTAAACGTTTCGTGCAGAAAGTCTAGAACAACATTAGCTGTGTGCGGTCTAGCTCGATCCTGCGTGAACCACTCGTTTTCTAATCGAAACCCTTTCGCAAGAAGCTGAGGAACAAAATTATTACGCAGCATGTTTAGATAACGTTCACTGTTCACTGTCTGTCCAAAAAAGAATGGCCCTATTACCCCATGACTTGAGATAGCGGCCCGTACCGTAATTCTTGAAGCGTGATGCACCTTTTCACGAAGCACGCGAGGATTTTCGGAAATCATTTAAGAATGTTACTGTACGTCAAATAGAAAAAAAAAAGGGTTTTTAACCCAATTTATTGGTTTTCACCCCAGATGTTTCCAAAGAAATACTGCAAATTCGGTTCTGGGACCAATTTTATTCGATTTTTCAGGTTAAAAACCATAAGAAATTATTAATTCTCCTCCTTATTTAACGTCTTAAAAATTTTAGTACGACCTCATTTCACCGAGGTAGCTGAAATTCGGGGTAGTGAAATCTTTCACTAGTCGTAACTCGCAAACGAAGCAATTTGGGTCATTTGTTTACGTGAAATTTTTCCATCACTTTCGAGATTAAAATATGTTACGAAAGTCCCGGGAGAACTTCATGATACAACCTTTGTACGTATAACTGGATACCAGATTTGATTTATTAAACCAAATTTATAAATACAAAATAAAAATCAATTAATAACATAGAATCATAAAACATTATATAATTTCTTCATATGAATCTATTAAATAAAAAAATAAACTCAAAAAAAAATCGACTTATATACAAACAACATAAGTAAATAAATGCTAAAAAATAATCTACACTGCTTATAATCTCCGGTTAGATTGGCCAAAACACTCTATCACACTTACAAAAACTTTTTGATAAGATAAAAGTATATGTCCATATGTTCCAAAATGTTTTTAAGAAATTTTAAATTTCGTCGAGTTATGTGTTTGTTTGTGTTTGAGCGCGCGCGTATTATTTGACTCGTGTCAAAAAAAAAAAAATAAAAAAAAATTATTTATTGAATTGTGTTTTACTTTTAAATTATTAAAAACAGAATTAAAAATTTTTTATCTCTGGTAATGTAATAACTTTCCCAAGTACGTAACTGCTTTTTCTGGAATTAGCCGACTAAAGAGTACATGAAGTAACATTTTGAACTCATTTCTCTTCTTCTAGACGTTTTCATTCTTGTTTTTCTTATCATTCTTCATTGTTTTTGCCTTCTTTCTTCTGACCAAACGTTGTAAACTTATTTTTTCTCCTCTTAATAAGTCTTGAAATCTTGTACCAATTTTCTGAACGTTGTTTCTATGCTATATTATTCCTTCAGATGTTTTCATTTATATTAGATCTTTTTGAACCAATCAGGTCTATTGGTTTCCGTTTTTTCTTTTGCTGTGAATGTAGGTGAAGATTTGTTTTGTGAGCCTGTTACCATTCATTCTCAAAATGTGGGAGAAAAATTTCATCATTATCTGGTGTTCTGCCTGACAGTAGGTTGCTTACAACACTGTTTTCCCCATATGTTTCTGTCCCAAGCTTTCTCCTCCGTTCCCTTGTACCTTCTAATTTTTATCTCATCTATTAACGCAGTTATCAAGATTCCACTTCCTCTAATCATATGTCCTTTTCATTACTTCTTCACACCATTTATTTATCCATTTATTTTCTCATTCTTCTTACATCTCAAAAGCCTCAATCTGGTCCCCACCACTCTTAAATATCTGTCATTTTTACTTTTTTTATTTTTCCTTCACTTGTTCTTACCACTAAATCCTCATTATTAAAAAAGAATTTGGCACTTTTTTTCTGGTAGAATCTGCCATATTCTCAGTTTTATTGTATTTGTAAAGATCTTTATTACTTCTGAATTAGTATTCGTTTTCACAAATTTTTATTAGTCCTTAGATTTTTCTTAAGATTTCCTTTATCTTTTCCGTTACATTTATTTCACCTGATTTCAAACCGATTCTGATGCGTATAGGCCTTCTGGTTTGAATATTGCATTATAATACCTGATTTTGGCTTTTATTGAGATATCCTGTTTGTTACAAATATCTTTTTTTCTTTTTACTTAGTGTCTAATTCCATTTTTTCGTTGTTTTAACTCTGTTTTACTGCAAACATTTTTTTTATAACTTCAGTTCTACTTATTTTATCTTATAATCAATTTTATTTTTCACTGTTAGATCAAAGCAATGTTTTTGTTAGTTCCTTAATATTAAGACCATTATTATATAAATATTATTATAGGATATATTATTAAATATTAATTCCTTAATATTTAGTGATGATAATTATTTGATAATTGAAATAAGCATTTATTTGTTGATTTCGATCTTTTCAGCGGTCTAGAACGTTCCATAACTATTGCATTTTAATAATAGTTTATCAAACCTCTTACTTTTAATTCAATTTCAAATTGAATGTCTACATTCTGCATTATTATGTTGTAGAAATTTGATCTACATTAAATATCTTAACGTATACATAATACGATCCATATGTTCAAAACCACTATTACAGTAATCATATAGTTCCAACGTAAAAAAAAAAAAGGTTGTAATGGTTGACCCGATTTGAATCACAAACTACTTCCAAAAATGATCTAACCATCCTAAAACGTAACAAATATTCCATGTCACGCTTATTAAGGGAAGTAAATAGTGGATTCCCTTTTTTCTGTACACCGAGTTAAATACAACATTGTATACTAGCATGTTAAACCCACCGGAGAAAAACGTAACTTATCTCTATAAATTACATTTTTATTTTCATTAAAGGGACTAGCTGTATAATGAACATCATTACTCTAAGAAAAAGAAATTTAATTAGGGCTTCTTGTACTCAAGAGCTTCAATTGAATCAAGATTTTTACAGAAAGACTGGGACATACGGTATAAAGCAACAAGTTTATGTTATAAAATATTGCGGTACATATACTTTTTCAATTCAATAAGGACTCTTTATACAAGATATCGTATAAAAATAACATGTTTCATTAATATTATATATATTATTTATAACTAAATAAAATACGATATTATATGTAATAGTTCTGTAAGATGAACACTCGTTTCTATACGATATACTACTGGTTTATGCAAAAGATCAAATACATAATACGTACATGGTTTCAAAGAAACAAGGATGGAATTTCAATTTCAGTGTTAGGTAACATGATTACCCCAAAATTAATATTATTACAGAATTTATAATAATGTTCTAGAAACATCTTAATTTATAATATTTATCTACTCACAGTTCAAATTAATACATAAGGTAGGTTTACGATAAGATATTTACCTATTGATAACAATAATGTGATATTTGTAATAATTTTTCATAATAATTACTTGCTAATGTCAACGATATATATATATTTACAACAAAAGAATCTACTAATAGTATAAATATAAAATAAAGCTAATTAATCATCCAATTTATTTTATACCTCACGTTTAGTCAGAATTTCTGTAGCGGAGGAATATATTTCTATAGGAAGAATACTTAAAAGACTAGTTTTTTTGATCAACTTTGAACATAAAAAATAATAATTTTGTAAATATATTTATTTTCTTTATTAAGAAAAACTCATTTCAGCTGATATGGAATTATATGAAGAATCTATATGTTTGTTTATATATATATTTAGAGCCTAACTTTTATATGGTTTACCCAGTACGTTAAGAAGGTTAGTATTTAGATATTTCTATCGGATTTTTCCATTTTAATTTTTAAAATATCAAGATAAACAAAATCATTTTCTTGTTTTTGGTAAATTAATTACCAACAAAAAATTCTGTTGTGAAGTTATAGAAAAATATAAAATTTAGTTTCATTCTTTACCAAAACAATGTTGTTACTTAAGTATAAAATTTAAAAAAATTATTTACAATTCTTATTTTACAATTATTTTATAATTTGCATTAAAAAATATTTTTAAATACTATATCTTTAATTTTAAATATATTATTTATTTTACATTTGTAAACTTGTAAGGATTTAGCTTTACGAAGTATATTTTATGGAAGGAGTTACATATCTTTCTCCCTTGGCTTATTCATTTTTTAAAAAAAATAACCGAAGAAGATATACATACCTTTCACTTCTTTGGCTATGCCTTTGAAAAATATAGCCAATCAATTAACAGATAAGAAGCACTATACGATGGTAATTCGACCAGGAGTTTTATAAACGGCAGAATGCTAGCTTTGAACTACGGGGAAATAAATATACTGGAACTTGCTAAAAACAGGAATACTAAAGAAAATCCTAGGACCCAGAAAAACTAACCGTTGGAAATTAAGAAAAAAAGAGGAACTTTACCGAGAGTTAGATAGAATTACAGAAGCAATTTGTAAGGAAAGATTGACATTCTAATGACATCTGACAAGAATGGATTCAAACAGGCTTACGAAGAGAATCTTTGACAAGTGTAAAGGTGACGAGACGAAGGTTAAATGATTCAAGAAAGTTAAAGAGAACCTAAGGATAGCAAAAATAAACATGATGGATTTAAAACAGACAGATGGATACTTAGGAAAAAATCTTAGAATTCAAGGATCCAGAAGAAGAAAAAAGAATGTGCTAACCTAATGTGAGCGGAAGAAAAAAGGAAGCGGCACAGTGAAAAAAATGAAGAATTGGAGAGCTAAAAACCTAACCAGATTTTAACTATTCAATGTGATCCTACAGTGACCGGCGTCAAAAAAAAAAAAAAAATAGAAATACTACATTAAGCAGCAGAGAAGACTGGACTACTGATCTTATGAAAAACATAAATGATATTTCAAGAAAAGAAAGGATGACTAAGATACTTAATAACAAATAAGACAAGATTAAGGAGTCCATAAGTTCCGATATCTAGGCAAAATAACACCAACAGGTTTGCCAAAAGAATCATTGAAAAAAGTGCAAGAAAGATGGAATTTTGATACTAACTTTGTTGTGTCATATACAGTACAAACTCCATTCAGAAAACTCCAAAATAAGACACTATATCACAGTAAACAAATCAGAAAACCTATACGCAATAGAATGCATTTCCTCGAGCGATAAAAGTTTGTCAGAATAACTGGAAAAAAAGAAAAGGAAGATCCTCAGAAAGATCCATGTTCAAAAAGAGATCAGAAAAAATAGAGATTAAGATCCAACGAAGAGCTGAAGCAGATAGTAGAAAAACTTATAACCACCTTTAAGAAAAGCAAACTAATTTTCTACGGTCAAATCAAGAGAATGCCACAAGAGAAGGCAAGCTTAATAAAATCTAGAATGCGTATAAAATAGAATGATATAAAGAAACTGATACAAGTAAACGGGAAATAAAAAACACACATATAACCGGAAGTGATTAACAACAGATAAGAAAACAAGGGAACAGTCCAGCCTATTAAGAGGTTAAAAGATTGAACAAAGAGGAAGAAAACAAAGCCGAACATTTGATCAGAAGAACGAAAAACTCAAAGAAGAGAAGAATAAGAGTTTGAATAAGATATACACCGATAATTAGACTGGTTCATAGCAAGTGGAAACGAACAAAAAACAAGTAAGGTTTTATTTTTTCCGGAAACGAAATCAAACCATTTTTTACATGAAATATTTATTTATTATTATTTTTTTAATATCTTGTACTGCTTACATAAACGGTAATGAAGCTAAAACTGTTTTGTTAGACATTTAATGTACCCAGTAATGATCTTTCAGATTATTATGTTCAAATTTTTTTTCGATTTTCTAAAATAAAGTTAACCGATAACATTCCTTTATACAGAGTGATTTACGGAGAATTTAACAAACTTTTAGGACATGTCCTACTAGTGAAAATAAAGAAGAAAGTTGATATAAAAGGAACGCTTCGGTTCAGAAACTCTTCGTTAGATAAGCTGGTGAATGATTTCGCCCTGATTTCTGCGCCTTCGTTAAAATTAAACCAGAGTGTAATTCTTGGGATCAAAAAGAAGTTGTAAATTTAGAGGTTTTTTATGAACTCTGATCTGAAAAATTGAAAATAATAGATCCTAGAACTGTATTTTTAGTATTTTTTTCAAAATTTTTATTACAAACAAAAGGCTGGAATCGAAAAACACATTAATTTAGGTTTGGCCTAAAACAACTTTATTAAATGGATAATAAACACGTAAAGGTTTTAAACAAAACTGGTAGAAAATCTAATTTTGAGTAAAAAGTTATGCAAAACGTCTACAGAAACTAAATACAAAGCTAAGAATTTCGAAGTTTATTAAAAACAAAACGTATAAAAATTTGGCAGATTTTAATTTGGTATTAAACGAAAAAGAATTTTCAATATTACAAAACAGAAGAATTAAATTTTTTAGAAAAATAAACAATCAAATAAAACAAACCATCGTTAACATAATTTATTATAAATCTTTAAAGCTAATTAAAAATTAATTTTATGTAAATTTTTATGAAATAATTTATTTCATAAGTTGGCATTATGCCAAAGCTGATTCCAACAATTAAGTTTTTTGTATCGAATTAGAACACCAATAAACATTTAAATAAATGAATAGAATAGTGTATATCAAACGTGTATGTCATTACCTAATAATGTCTTATAAATATTCCGGTGAAGAATACGCAATAATCATTTTTGTTTATGGGTTCTGGAATGGAATCGTTCGAGCTGTACTGCGAGAATATCATCAGATACTTCCCAACAGGAGGATTCCAGGCCACAGAACCTTTGCTTCGTTATTTCGGTGCTTACGTACCGGTGGATCATTGCCATATGTTTCTGCATAAACAGCATATGTTTCTACATAAATGTTGTACTGCTGATTGGCCAGAACAACATCCTGTCGGGGAAGAAGAAAAGGTAATTCAGTACACCAGCCGGTCATCAATACCAGAAGAATTTCTTACTGTACTGGTTTAACACAAAGTAAGGTACGGCGAATGCTTTAAAAATATAAACTCCATCTTTTTAATCTAAAAAGATACAAAAATTACTTCCTAAAGATCTTCATTTACGTTAAAATTTGGATTCTAAAAAATTGTTAACAATGTAGTTTCTATTTTGTTTTGGTTTTAATCATCCTGTATAAAACACTTTTTCATATAAAATCAGAAGTATTTAGAATGGTACTTTCTTTTTGAGCAAGAAGAATAAACAACTCGGTATAATTAGTAATCAATTGTTAATATTCCTTATCAGTTTTAATGAGATAAAATAATTAAAAATTTTGGAAAATAAAAAATTATTGTACGAATATTTATTTCACTTTAAACAATTCTTAATAAAATATCAGAAAATTAATTTAATATCTCAGTAAAAAATATGTTATTATTTATTTATTTTTTTTAAATTTTATTAATAATATTCAGCTAATATAATTTTGTAGTGAGGTTAGTTTAATACTTGATATGGAGAAACTTCAATATTATGCAATAATTTTAATCCAGGTAAAGTTATGAAAGATCTTGGCGAAAAGAAAAGAGAATGGGGGAAGTTGTAACTTTGTATGCATATTATAACGGTGCACTATACATATAAAGTTTCGTTCGCTTTTACTTTAAAATCTCTTTCTCTTCTTACTTATAAAAAAATAAATATAAAGAAAAAAATTAATAATAGTATAATAAAAAACGATAATAAGTATACATAATTTAAAATTAGAATTAGTAGCAAATAAATAAATTGATAAAAAATCACTTTAATAATAAGGAATAAAAATTAAGAATATATATTTTAAGAAACTAATCAGTGGTTCAATAAATCAGTATAATTGTCACTTTCACAAAAGGCTTGCTCAACGAGAAAAATGCGTTTCTCTACCGAAAAAACCATTACGTTTCTCGCAACTATTGATTATTGGGTTATGTAGACGGAGTAGACTCCGTCTACATAACCCTAAAACGAGAGGTTAATGGGATAAAAATGGATATTTATGAAAATAAATGAACATTTTGGTTTTATTGAAAAACAAAGTAGTTAGTTTTAAAGCTTGTAAAATTCCTTTTAATTTGATTTCTTGTTTTTTCCTGTACTATAAAAATAATAATTGTTCATTCAAACATAATGGAATCTGTTAAAAAATGTTTATACAGTTCGTTCGGAAAGTTGCTGTGCAGTAAGCTTTAAAGTTATGTCGTACATTCTATTCTTTCGGCGTTAGGTTCGTTGGCCTGTAGGGGTTCCTTGGACAACCCACTGGATTGGTGTAGTGGTGAACGCGTCTTCCCAAATCAGCTAATTTGGAAGTCGAGAGTTCCAGCGTTCGAGTTCTAGTAAAGGCAGTTACTTTTATACGGATTTGAATGCTACATCGTGGATACCGATGTTCTTTAGTGGTTGGGTTTCAATTAACCACACGTCTCAGGAATGGTCGAACTGAGACTGTACAAGACATACACTCATCCATATCAATCTCTGAAGTAATACCCGAACGGTAATTTCTGGAGGATAAACAGGAAAAAAAGAAAGAGGGGGTTCATTGGATGTTGCTCATTAATAAAGATGTCAGTTGGTGAGTTGTGATTGAACGTGCTTCGTATCGTTTCTTTATCGGAATCAATAGTTGCGAGAAACGTAATGGTTTTTTCGGTAGAGAAACGCATTTTTCTCGTCGAGCAAGTCTTTTGTGAAAGTGATAATTATACTGATTTATTGAAGACAATTTTTCTGAAAAGTTTCCAAATACCTCACCGCAATGCAGGTCAAACTCTTATCGAAAGATTTTGAGCAAAAGGTTCTGTTGAAGACGATGATCGAAGCGGAAGTCCACCAAAACTAAAGAACTGAAGCTGCTTGATATTTTGGATGCTACGGCCTAAAATAAATCAAAGTCAACGCGCAAGTTAGCACAGCGGCAAGATATCGGACAATGAATTTAAAATTTCACGTGATGAAAACCGAAATGAGAAATCTTATTGAAACCAAATTTTTTGGAAAGTTGGAGCCAACAACGACTTGAATGTTTGGAATGATATGTTCGAGAAGCAAAACCTCATATTTTGCGTTTAAATTTCCATCAATAAATATAGGCCCTAACAAATATCCACCAACAATACCTTTTTTTAATAAAAACAACTTTTTTAATCACTATAGTGGCAACTGGTAGTCGTTGCCTCGGTTAGCCCTAAGTGACGTGGCGTCGACTGCCCACCTTAGCTCAGGCCCCTTACAGGGCTCCTCCTATCGAGATCCCTCCTGGTTCATTAGAGCATTCCGACCTTCACTTCTGGATTGCTAAAATGTCCCTCCTCAGGAGGGCTACCCTTCCCGTCCCTATCCTATCGTGGTGCGGTCATGCGTTGCACATGCCCGTCACAACTGCGCGCGTCCATCCCTTGAGGGTCCTTAATGCTTCATCGGAAGCGCCCCGACCCAACCACTCTTGCATGTGACCAGAACGTCCTCAGAAAAAAAACAAAAATATCTATCCGTACATCTTACTTTGACTGGATACGATACCGGTACCTCACGATACTGGTGTGGATTAATATCAGTCCAGTATCGACAATTATAACGATTTATATTGCCATTTAAAAAAAAAAAATGTGGCTTCATCAGTAAAATCTATGTTGCTTAATAAATTAGGATCAGCACAAATATTGTTCATCATAATTTCGCAGAACTCAAGTCTTCGATTTTGAAGGGTTTGAAATTTTCAGTTTTTAATGTTCGGATCGCTGAACTTTGACTAATGTTACGCTCTAGTGCTGCTGTTCGAGTAGAGGAATGAGGATCCTCAATAAATTGTTGCATGATCTCTGACTATTTGTTATTATCTTTTGCAAATTTAGGCCTTCCTGGTTTTCCCTTATTATTAATGTTTCCTGTTTCTTGAAATCGTTTGATAGTTTTTGACACTGTATCTTCTGAAATAGGGTTATGATTATTAAATGCTGCATTGAACGATTCACAAACTTCATTATATGACCTAACTCTATCACCAAAGCCCCTCATCATTAAAAGTGTGACCCTCTCCTGTTCAGTAAGTGAAATGCTGACAGCAATGTTAGAAGGTAACACAAAAAAAATTAATTCAGTAAAAATCAATTATAAGAAAGGTAAAACAGATGTAAATAACAAAAAAGGCTTACAAATGCGGTAAAGGTAAACAAAATCAATTAGCCAACCGATCACAATATATACTCATTAGAAACTACTAGTGTAGTATTGAAACACTCTAAATGGAACATTACTAAATGGAACAATGGTAAGAGACCATCAATGATCAGCTGATCAGCATGATTAGGTGACAACATTTTTATTTATTTACTCATTAAATTGGAACAAAAACAAATTTTTTAAATTAAAATTTAATTTTTAAAATAAATCTTAATTCAGTTTAATTTTTTTTTATTAAGTTTCATTATTTGAACTGTGCAAATTTAGTAATTTTCAAAATCCAAACTTATCCCTTCGACATTTTGGTACAGATATCGTGTCAACTATTTATTTATACCACTTTTCCTGTCTTAAAGAAAATTTTAAAATAAGTATGGTACCATTTAAAATATTTGAATTACAACCCCTGATGAAATTCTATTTCTCGTCAAAAGATAAAGTAGTTGACCGATAACTTATCTTGAAAGTTACAGTATTCTATCTGGAACGGTTTTAAAGTTATTGAGGGGTTTTAATACTTTTGACTTACTCTACATCCGTTTTGGTCTGATTTTCGACCCCGTGGAACAAGGGAACATCACGGTACCCGTGTTTCTTTCCTTGATAGGAAGTCCCAAAGATTTTGGCTAAACATAAGGGATTAATTTAGGGTATCATAATAAACAAAATAATTTCATATATAAGACCTATTTTGCTTTATTTTTCTTCTGTTAGTCACTTTGTGTTTTTTCAATAAAAATTAATATCTTAAGAACAGATTTAGATATTTTAATGAAATTTGGTATTCATGTACCCAACAACATCTAAATGGTAAATAAATTAAAAAAATTTACCTCAAAAAATTCCAAAATTGTGGCTAATATATTTTTTAATCATTAATAGCTCCATAAAAATTGATTTCATCATTTTATTAAATAAACTGTTAAGATTTTTTTAATATTATTAATAAAATGACATTTTATTTATTCAAATGGACTGAAAAACAGCTGCCCATATGACTGAAATTGTTGAAGTGGAACGAAAAAATTTTGTGAAAACAGGTATTAAATTAAATACGGACTCCATAATTTCCAGTCCGTATCCCTATGAAGGCAATCTGGTAAATGGTACTCGATTTCACATTTATTAGTCTTCTTCTAATGCCCATACCATTAAACATATATTATATTAACAAGCGAGAAATAGTGAAAAGGTTTCGTAATAAAGGAAATATTCCACGGGTTATTCAATTTTGTATAAGATAATATTGCTACAATCGGTACCACCTAGTTAGTTAAATACCCACAGGACTTCAAGGAACAATCTGCAGAAACATATATAAAAAAAATTATTTACTAAGTTTGTCGTCTAAAATTGATTTCAAAAATCGTTTCCTATTTGTATCTCGTAATTTGTTTGATTGATTTTAAGTAAAAATAATATTCAGTAACATTTAAAATCCAAAAATGGTAAATTTGAAATAAAGGTCTGTCAAGGGCAAAGCCGGAAAAGCAATGCAACACTCTGCCGGCTTTTTTTGTATCCTGTTCTAAATATGCAAATGACTAAATTACTTAATAGATGCAACAATAGAAATAGATGCAACAGGTCTTATTTTCTACGAACGTTAATAGTCTCTAAAATTTTTGTAAAGTGGTAAATGTACATTGTTTCAAAAATAATTATTTATAAGAAATTTTATGGTAAGCCTTTTTTCACTAAAAAAAAATTGTCTTGAAATAATACAAATTTAAAATTAAAATATATACCTTCACTATGTAAATTGTCTTTAAAAAATTTACACAGAAAAAGTTCAATTAATTTTTTTGATCTGATGTATAACTTAACGATTAATAACTTCATAATCATAATTTTTAAGTTAACTTTTTCGACCGTCGATACTTCAAATGAAATTAGTGATAAGTATTAATCGTATGGAAACTAAAAATAAAAAAATAAAATTTAATCTATTAAAATAGATTTTATATAGGCCCTATAGTTTTTGGATAATTCACTAAAAAACGAACGTGTAAATAAGGGTTTCCAAAAAGAATTAAAATTTGCCAAAACCGTAAAAAATCAATTATGATCAATTTTTATCGTAAAAAAACGAAAAAATTTATTAAAAAAAAAATATTAAAGCTTTTAAAAATATTAAAGATAATATTTTTAAAAGCTTTAAAAAAAGTATGTTTTAGTTGTTTCCGATAAAATCATTATTACTCGATTTAAAAAAAAAAAGATTTGGATCTATTATCCGCAATGCCTTCGTTTAGTTAAGTAGACTGGATAAACTTATTGGTTCCTTAAAAGTTACATACTTAACATAATTTCCCCTCCCCCTAAAAAAAAAAAAATTGTTTTCTTCTATTATGACTATTAGGGCAATAACTATGATAAAGTGAAACATTTTATTTTTTAATTTGTAAAATACACATCTGAAATTTTAAACTACAGAATGTGTAAAAAAGATTAATCTGTAACCTTACATTGCTAACAAAGAACCTTATAGCATGGTATGTAAGAGAGGGGGATTCTACAATTTTTACTGGTCACAAGGGATGTTCCTCCCTTGTGACATGCTATCTTCAATCTGTATTAAGATGGTGACCCCCCACAACAGAAAGCATTTCTGTTGAAAACGTTCCAAAAATTGTGAGTCCATGACAACTGCGTAGCGTGATTTTCTTTTGCAATACTCCGGTACTGCAACTCCTACTATTAAGAGCAGTAACAGTTTCACCAACTGTTTCTGAACAGAATGTTGGCAACAACAGTTTCAAGAAACAGGATGTTTGTGTAAAGGATAGTATCCAGGTCAATCTCGTGTGATGGGCGAAGACGTTGAGCGTACCACAAAGTTTGTTACAACTCCAGTAAAGTTTAATCGTTCGAAATCTCCGAAAGGTAATCGTATTTTTCGAATAACTGTGCCTAAATGCATCTTCCAGTATTCAGGACTTATGCCGCTGGATCATTAATGTCTTCCAATCAATACCTTGCTAGTGTGATCAATTATACTTTTACTATATGCAATTTATAACAGATTTACACACATTTTAATATTGTGTTATTAGTAACTTATTTCACATTAACTACATCATTTCTATTCTAAGAAGTATTATATTAAAGTAATTTATGTAGATTCACATTTAAGTTACATCTTTAACAGAACTGAATTAACTTTAAATACATCTTTTATTGAACTGATTTAACTGTAACTACATCTCTAACTGAATTGAAAAAATTAACAATAGTATTATAAAGAAAAAAAAAATTATAAAACAGTCATTGAACTCAACAAGATTAACATATTTATATGCCTTACATAAGTAAGAAGAAAAGAGTTACAACACATATGACTGTCTGGCTTGTTTTGAGATGACAATTTCCCTCAAACCATACAGGATTTAATTGGTGCAAGTCCTTTGCAAAGATGGTAAAATAAACGACGATGTGCTGAATTTCGTGAATTCATCCTCGACAAGCAGGAAGAAGTTGATACTTTTCTTTCAAGTTTAATGTTTTGTTATAAGGCTACGTTTTATCTAAGAGGAAAGGTAAAACACCACAACCTAAGGATGTGGGGGATCAGAAACCACATGCAACAATCAAGAATGAGAGCGAGAGGGAGAGAGAGAGAGTATGAGAGAGAGAGAGTGAGAGAGAGAAATTCCAAAAGTCAATATCATCTGCGCTGTTTACTGAGAAAAGATTTACGGTTCGTAATTTTTTATAGAAAACAGCGTTACGGGAATTTAATATCTGGAAATGTTATAAAACTGAATTTTCGGGAAGTAGCAAGCAGATTCTAATGAATTCCAGCAGAAAGAGCAGTATCATAATGGCATCTCCAAGTTCAAGCACTTCTTAATATCGAGGTTACACAATGATGGATAGCTTGCAAGGGGCATGCTATTTTGGCATTTCATCACTGGCAATCAAGGTAGCCCTGTGTCATTCTGTAATTTCTTGTAATCTTTTGTAGTTTGGGAATCATTCCGTTTACGTGTACCCTTTTCCAGCGATTGTGAACGAACTATGAAAACGCATAACATCAACAGTTGTTGCATTAACACAAGACATGATCTTAACTATGCATTCCGGGTATTTGGAGGAAATCATATTGAGCATTTTTGAAAACTGTAAGTATAATTTCATATTCTAACATGTATTTTAAAATTCACGGCAAAGTTATATGTTCATTTATTAAATGTTCATGTTATTTTTTGTATTATTTCCTAGTGTATACGTAATAATCTGCTCAACTAGTAAACAATAAGCACCCCCCCCCTGACAAAAGAGATGAGGATGACATATCCACGTCATACATTGGTTTGCTTGGCATTCCACCCACCACCACCCCATTCGGACGCCCTAAAGCATAAGAAGGAATGTCTGTGCCACAAACGGCTACTGAGCCTCAAAACAATTTAGCGACCACTGTCCTAGCTAGTTCCTAGAGCTAACCTAAAAGCGTGAGTGGAATAAGCAAGATACCATCCACCACTCGCTTGCGTGTCCCACCGCCCACTTGTCACATATCACTAAAATAGGTAGGCGCACCCTGATCAATAATTAAATTTAATTCGTCAAAGACAGCAATTCGCCGCCATGCCTAGGCCGCTGAATGCCAGCAAGTACCTGTACCATTAAAGCGCTTGGAGCCTTAATCTGGCTGGTAGCTAGCCATATCTTTCGGCTAGCTTCCTACAGCAGCGCGGTAGGAGTCTTTTCCGTTAAGCAAACTACTGATGTCGGTTGAACAAAGCAACCGCATCAACTCCCACACGGTCCGACAATAAACCATAAAATAAACCAACTCGGTGAGTTGGTTTATTTTATGTTATTTAGCTTAAAATATGTCGATTTATTTAAAATCGGATAAATGTTTTTTATATGCGCTGTACATCTCTAAATATGTAAATAATGAAAACAATTTTGAACACAATATATTTATTCACTCCGCTTTATTGATCATATATTGGTTCAAATTGAATTACACATTATTTTATAGCTGTTTTAAAATAAATCAATTCAGATAATACTTAAAAAAATTATTTTTAAATCAAACATTTATATTTGTATATATAAAAAGCATGCAAGTCGATTAGAGAGAAGTAATTTAAAATTTAACTCCATTTATGAAAAAATTCTGTATACAATGACAGCTTGGCCATTCAATTATTTTTTCAAAAATTATTTATATTTGTCAAACAAATCTTCGAAACAAAATAAATTTAGTAAAATCTCTGTAACCGATAAAACGGTTATACTGGATTTTTAATGATAGGAGCTTATTCCAATTTATTAGCACACTTGGAAATTATTTCTTTTAAAGATATAAAAACGCTGGTTGCCAAAAAGGATCTAGCTACATAGCACCTCATTCCATATTTTGACAACCACGAAATAATAAATATAAAAATCTGTAATAAAAAAGTTCTCTATCGCAGTTTCACTTCAGTATTTAATTATTAATAATGAGTTTGCAACGAACTCAACGTAGTATATCTCATACCTCTATGAGTTAATTTATGGAACTAACACGTCTTCATAAAAAAAAATTCAAATTACACTCTGTTTTTAAAACAGAATGTTTGTATGCATGTGAATACCTATTACTTTTTAATTATAAATTAGAATTATTAAACAGAAGAATTATTACGAAAATATTCACTAAAAACCAATGAAGGCTGGAAAACCGAAAGTAATGGTAAAATACATAACAGCGTAGGTTTCGGAAAGAATGAACAAAAGAAAACTGATTTTTTTTGGGCACTTATATTGAATGAGTGTTATCGAAACAGATTTTCATGTACCTTTGAGAAAAGACAATAAGAAGCTGGATCCAAGAAATAAAAAAAATATCTAGACAGAAACAACATAAAAGAGGATGAAATAACAGAAAGAGATGTGTTTCGTAGGAAAGTGCGAAAAATGGAAGGATTCTAAAGTAGGAAAGATAAAATCACATACCAAAAAGATGAAAGAGCACTGGAAGGTAAGGAAACAACAAAGAAGGAAATTAAATTGTTACCTGGTCCTTAGGCGGTCGTAACGAAAGAAGAAGAAAAAATAAATGTGTTAAGTGTAAAACTTAATAGTTTGGAACTTCGTAGACCCATTTCAATACTTAAACGTATAATGGTTTAAAATTTGAAACAATCTGATTATAAACTTCATAAATCAGAACAAAGTAAGATCTTTTATTTCTTCAACAAACGTAAACTACCGGAATCAGAGCTCTAAAAACATACTATTTTGGATTTACTTAAAAACTACCTCTCAAAGAAAATATCTAAAATTTAAAATAATAAAATTAACAAACAAAATATCCATGTATAGTTTAGGACAAATTAACAAATAACATTACTATTAAACATCTCCAAAATATTTAATTTTTACTGATCTTTCGAATGCAGTTGTCAACATTTCATCCACTTCCACTAATCACATGTGTCAGCCAATTTCCTTTTCTTTTGTATACTTCCCGTAAGAGTTTTGTTTTAAATCATGTTCATTATTGCCTCATTTCTCACTTTATTGATCCATCCTACTTAATCCACCCATCTCCATATCCACATCTCAAAAGCCTCAATTCAGTTTCTTTCCTTCTTCCTCAAAGTTCATGCTTCACTTCCAGAGCATTCCATACCTAACATTTGGCTAACCTCATCCTTAACTCAAAGTTAGGCTTTTACTACATAGGAATTTCCTTTTCTTACTATAGGCTACCTTTGCCATCGTCATTCTTCCTTTTATTTCCATTATGCTCTTCCAGCAATCTGTCACTATATTACCCAAATGCATGCAATTTTTTACTTTTCTTATTTTTCCTTCACTTGCCCTTATCACTAAATCCTCTGTGTCGTTTATTTCCATTACTTTAGTTTTTCCTATACTTGTTTTCATTCCATATTCTTTCAATCCTTCCTCCAGGGCTTTTTACTATCTTTGAAGCGTGTGTGTGCAATTAGCTACAATAACCATATCCATCAGCAAACCTTATGCGACTTTATTATTTATGCGAACCTAATATTTCGTCCTCCTATACTTATTCCTTCTTTTTTTCTTCTAATATATTCCTTACCGTATCTTTTAACGTAAACATCAGTGTTGGTGATACAGCATCCTTGCATAAATTTGTTTGTCTCAAGTATAATTCTTTAATTAACGTTCAGTCTTTCAAATTTTTCTCCTCTTTAAGAATCTCAATCATTCTAATTAAATTTTTATTTAAATTTTATTGATTAGTGAACCATTTTTTCTCACAAAATTTCTTCTTAAGAGTATTTAATAAAAAAAAAAACAAAAAAAAAACGCCATGTCTAAATACATACTAAAATCAGTTCAGAAGCTAAAACTTTATCGGTAAAATATACATACAAATTAAACAAGAAACTTCAGTTGGTCAATTAATTCTGACTACTCATTATTTTAATATAGAAAGGAAAAATATTATCGGTCGAATAGTATAGTAACTGGATAAAGGGTACGACTACCAAATGAAAGATAACAAGACCTAACTATGATTTCATATATGAAATTATATGAACTAATATCCAAATAATTGCTAATTTTCAAATACTGATTTGAAAAATGGAAACCGTAGAGGAACCTTCTAAATAATTTCATGTAATTTCCAGCAATTTCAAACAAGTAAAATATTTATAATAATAATAATTAAAACAAAAAAAACAATTGAATTCAAATATATGTATTATGATTAGCTTACAGAAGAAATGGCACGTAACATGTGTTATTATTATAATGATAAATTTTACAATAATAGTTGATTTTTAATTTGAAAAACTATTTAATAAATATATCCTTTCTGATTAGATTGCACTTATAGTATAAGATCCGGCAGCTGATTTCTGCAGGTATCTGTTTTTTAATGAAACTCGATTTAAATGAATGATTAATGATAACTTAAAACATTACTACCGGGTTGCTTACAAAAAATTAGCCGCAATTACCTTTAATTAAATATATTGTAATCAATTTATTTTAACTAATTGAAATTATATTTTTTTAAAAGTGAATTAAACGTCATTTGAATGAAAATGATGTGAAGAATGTAAAAAAAAGTGGTTGCCAGCTCTTAGTCAGCAGCAAGGCTCCAAGTTTCCAGGTGTAAAAAGATATGTTATTGTTAATTATTTACGCTACGTGTTTTAAAAGAAACTGAAGTTTAATTTTTTCTGTATACGATAGTCCCGCTGTGTACTTGTTTACAACATGAAGCAGCGCGCGCATTCCTTCTCTCTCATCACACTCATCCAGACTGAATTAGTAATTAGTTCAAATAATAGCAACCACTACTTGCGGCCATTTTTTTACACCTGATAACTTGGAAGTTGCGGCTGACTAAGAGCTGGCAACCATTTTTTTTACATTCTTCACATCATTTTCATTCAAATAACGTTTAATTCACTTTAAAAAAAAATATATAATTTTAATTCGTTAAAATATAAATTAATTACAATATATTTAAAGGTAATTGCGGCTAATTTTTGCTAGGCAACCCGGCAGTAATGTATTAAGTTATCGTTAATCATTAATTTTAAATCGAGTTTCATTAAAAAAACAGATACCTGCAGAAATCAGCTGCCGGATCTTCTACTATTAGATGGGATCAGATAGAGTAGATCACAAGTGGTTCATAGGTATCAAAGTAAATTAGTTTGTAACAAGTTATTATTTAGAGTATTTGTTAAGAGTACATGTAGATAACTGTTCATCAATGGTCATTATAAATCACCATCACAGAAAAGTATTTTTGAATCGACTTATGTAATTAAAGTATATCTACATCCTTTTTACGAACAGGCCTGCAGAGGAACCCGCAAATATAATTTTAATTCCTTCTGATCTTCCCTCTTTCTCTTCCAGAATTCTTTTATTTTTTCAGTGTGCTGTGTTTTCCTTCTGTTCAGCACATGCGCTCTCTTTTCTTTTATTTCTATATTTGTTTCATTTAGGTCTTCCTTTGCTTGTTTTATATATGGGGATGGAGTTTTCCAAAACTTATCAACAGCTTTTTGTTTAATTTATCTAAATCCATTCGAATCACATGTCCCACAAAATTTAATTTTCTTTTTTGAATTTCGATTTCTAAATCTTCGAAGGTTTTATTCTTTTTTTCTTTAATTTTGTAAATTTCTTTATTCAACTTCATTTTTCTTGGGCCATGGATCGTTCTTAAAATTTTCTTTTCAGTTTTTAATAGCGATTCTAGTTTTTTTATATTGGAGGTTTCTGTCCCATCCTTTTTATTATTATTATTATTATTATTATTTTTTAATAATAATAATATAATTATTTTTAATTAATACAATTCTTTTAATTTAATTCCTTAATACGATTTTAATGATGTTTTGGAGTAGACTATAAAAGATAATTATAAACAGATAAACAGCATTAGGTTATAATTAAACCGACATCAAGAAAATAAAATTTTAATTTAACTTTAGTCAATACATTTGTAATGAAAGCCTCAAAGTAATTGATTTGTTAAATATTGATCATTTAATTCCAATGACATTAACGTTACGAAGATGAAAAGGACAGAACGATAAACAACGATCGGACGGGTGGTTGAAATAGCCGGTGGAGGGGATGATGAGAGAAGAGTGGCTTGAGTCTTTGCTTGAAGATGGGGGTAGGAATTATTATTAAACGTTAGTGAGTTTAGTAAGCCGAGTAGTAGGGGAAACAGATCGATATGGTAAACCGCCCTTTCCATCTTCACCGTTTACTCACTCGCTCTTAAACAATCTCTCTTTTTCTTCATCATTCTAGCTCATTTTATCCCTACCACCGACCATTCTATCTCTTTCACTTTACCTGTCTCTCTCATACTCCAGCCTAACTGATACTCTACAACTACTATGACGACCCATTAGTATTATATAGCCCACATTTAATTAGTTTAAAGACAGTCAAAGGAGAAACATCGTATCGTATACAGAGTGAAACTTCAAAATGGCGTAGTAATATTATCACAGTAATACTACGTCAGCCTTTGTTTTAAAGGATCTAAGCAATTATTATTATAGATAGGTAGATCAAATACAAATGCCGAGTGGGGGGGGGGGGGAGCGGATTCGACTTACTCTTCTCAATTTTGGTATTTAGGTTTCATCTGAATCTAAATATTACCACCAAGCGTAAATAACACAATAATAATGAATTTGAACTTCAACGGTGCAATTAATTAATTGCTTTTTCAAAGGTTGGAAAACGAAATAATCTGTCTGAAAACAATAGATAAATATTTTTAAAATTTTATTACGTTTATCTTCCTTCTGATTTAATTTGCATAATATACTGGAAGTCTCCAGCTATTAATACATCTTTCTTGAGACGTAGCCGTACGAGTTAGGTTCCTTATTCGGGTAATGTAGCTTGTTACATCCACGGTTGATTATCCTAATTATTATAGAGGAACAGGTTAAATTTAAAATACAATTGGTTCGCTCGGACCTCGAACTATATCAATGTTCTCGTATGGAAAGGCTAGCACTTAATCATCCAAACTACTCCTATAAATTCCTTAATATTATATTTCTAGGTCATTTAAACAAGCCTAAATTGTATTTAAAAACTAATAATTTTGGATGATAAAGAATAAATAATAATTTTTCAAAATATTAAAAACTGAATTTCTTAAAAATAATTGTAAGAAACGAAATAACATATACAGCAGGACAGTGGAAAAGGCAATCGGTAACTGTCTCACTCTTCCTTGTAAGTATACGATGAGATGATTGTTATTCTATGGACTGGAATACCATTTGCAGAAATTACTGGGTAGGTCAGCTACAGGTGCGTGATTTAAGTACTACTTCATCCGTTAAGTACATAGCTCTCTAGAGCTACTCTGCAAGAAGGAAATATAGTAATCAGTCAAAAAATGGAGTATGGGGTTTTTCTCGTGGTTTTATGGCCAAGGAATCAAAAAAACAAATAAAGTGGGGGATAGTATTCGTATGTTCCGGTGTTGGCGCGTTTGAACCTTAATAACTTTTGACTGAATAAACCGATTTTGATGATATTTTGTAAAGACTCGTGTATATGGGGCAATTTGTCGTCAAAATTTTGAGGTTAATATCTCGGAGGATAGATATAAAATAATTGTAGATGATGAGCAATAAAAAATAAATTGTTTAAATTTTCACAATTTTCTCAAAATTTTGCAAACATAACCCCATTTCATAATAATCTCAGTACATGCGTCCATAATCTGCCCAAAATTCCCCCTCCCAAAAATCGATCTGTTTATTTATTGAATATTTTTAACCGATTTTTTTTTAATATTTTCCTAGGCATAGTAGCAGTAGTAGTGCCGGTCACAGTCGTAGCGTCTCGGCCTTTTATCCGGAGGTTCGAATCTCGGTCAGACATGACATTCTCACACGCTACAAAATTGCCATTTCATCTCATCTTCTGAAACGATACCTAAGGGTAGTTCCGAAGGCTAAAATAAATAAGAAGAAAGAAGGCACTGTAGTAGTGCAATGAGCCCAAGAAATTGTTTAGGACTATATTGTGAGTATGAGAGCCAATCAAACTTTAAAAATATCTTGTTTTAAAATTTTTTAAAACTGTTTTTGGCTTATTTTCATACATCATTATTTTTGCACTAGTCAAGGCACTATCAATAAAGATAATTTAATTACAAAAAATTAATCAGACAATGTAACAATTTAACATTTTTTCATTACACTAAATGTCTTAAAACGTTACTATTGAATAATATTCGTTGCTTTAATAATTAATATACGACATTATGACGATCTTCAATTTTATTCTACTACAAAACATCGTCTGTAGTCACCATTGTCTGTTGTACATCATGGATTTACAACCATGAAACGCAATCATCTTCAATATGTCCACTTAACCTACATAAAAATCCCCGTCAATAGTGTTCTAACTTCTATGTCGAAGGATTGAATTACTCATGAGCTATCAAAAATTGTGATAACGTGTGATCTATGACTAAGCAGGAAATGATGGGTGGAATAAAATAATTTGTATACTAACCACTAGGAACAGTATCTCACTTTTCGTGCAGTATCTCACTTATCTGCACTTTTTCCGCAATCATCGACCTAGTATCTATAATACGGTACCTAACTTCTATTTTTACATCATTTGTTCATTCATGGGAGAGAGCGTTTCGGTGAATTGTGATGAATTTAAATTAATATTGGATACCTAATCCTTAAGGTATACTAATTTACCTGAAGGCATACATAGTTTTCAACAACACTGAGTTATTTATCTTACAGATTTACACACTTCACTAATAGTGCTGAATCGACGCAATTTAACCACTACTTGATAGCTTCTTTCAATATGATGTATTGAAAGAAAATTGTTTTCCATAAATCAAGATTCTTTCAGATTATTTTGAACTGATTCCAAAAATCACTTCCAAATTTTATACTATGATTCGACTTTTTTTTATTCCATAATCTTTAAATCTTTGGCGATTAAGTATTTCTAGACGAGTTCTTCCTCGTTCACGTTTATGTAATATCATTCTGAAATATTTCACTTTTTCATCATTCATTAATTAAATTAACACCGTACAGATTTTTATAAACTTCATTCGGTATCATATTATAAAAAAAAAATCTATCTCTTTCCGTATAGAAAAGTTGACAAAAATGTCAATTGTATTATTCATTTTAAAACTAAGCAATTAATAGATAAATGAGATCATAGAAAGGCGTGACAAACGGTAAACTAAAGCAAACAATGTTAACAAATTAATCAGTTTATTTCTTTCAGGTGTTCCAATCTCTACTCCAAAAATTATTGAAAAAATGAATTAATTCTAAGGTAGTATTTGTATAAGTGTTATTATTAACTGAAATACTACATTTTTGATATACTTAGGGGACCTACAGACAATATTAAATAAAATTATTGAAAAAATTGTTTTCTTTTTGAAGCTATTGAAATTCTTATTTAGTTGCCAGTTTGATATCGTTTTGGAACACAAAAGCCAATCTAAAACTTATTCAAACGTAAAACTTCAGGCACACCATATATCTATTTCTTCAATAATTGTAATTGAAATATTCTCCTCCTATCTATTATTTTAATCATTTTTTTTTTGCTTGATGAATAATTCACCGTAGAAGATTATAAGAGATCCTTGTACGTGGAACTATGGAAATAGAATTTTGTATCGGATGAAAAATGCCATGCTTTACCGAGATTCGAATCCGCGAACCCGGATGAAATTCTGAAATGGTATCACTTTTCCCTGGAGGTCGGCGGAGATTTTAATATTTTTCTGAAAAATATCATAAATGTTTGGTAATTGTAAGTGCCATTAAAGAATTGATCATTTAATAATTGATCAATGGTAAAGAAGTTTTATGTGATTTTGTAAGTGTGGAACCTTCAGAAAATTTTTTCAAAAGTACTGTTGGATTTAACCTCCATATCCTTCATGACTTTAAAATTCTTTAACCTACCTCATAATATATTTGTACGGTCACAAAAATAATAATCAATTGCCTATCACATTGGCTTACTATTTCCTCTGTATTATTGATAACACCCTGTTAACATATCCTTATTTCCTTATATCTTCCCAATATTTACACGAAAAAAAGGCGTATAAAAAATGTATAATTTATTACGATTTATGGCTAGCCTGCAATAAAAGTGTGCTTCTTGTTTTATACGTTATATCTTGCTTTATAAGTTACGTATAAAGTAAAATGGTGTTTCTGTGTAGTTTTTGCAAATATTTTCTACGTTTTGGGAACCAACTACTTAATCTTGACTAAAAAAAACGTACGTATGTATGTACATATGTGTGTCGCACTGATTTTGGCCTTATTTCTCTAGATTGACCGGACCGGTTTTCTTCAAATTTTGCTCAATATTTCTACATATGTCGCATTAATCATATTAACGTTTTTAAAGATTCGTTAAGGGTAAGAGGGGATAACGCGAAAAAAAACAATTTCAATTTTCCTTAGAAGCATTTAGAAAATTTTTTACTTTTGCAAAATTGTTACTTATATTGCATATATAAATAACCCAAAAAAGTTTAAAAAAAAATTAACCTCCTCCATCTCAAAATTAAAATATATCTCTTCTTTGTTCTGTCTCCCTTCGGTTTTAATTTTTAATTTTTTTTTAATATTTTATACATCATGTAAAGAGGGCTATGAGAAAATGTATACAATTTTCCAAAATTATAAACCCCCGGATCTTAACCACAGAAAGGTTTTCTGAAAATTTTATGTTCTTGTTTTAGGATTTATTGATGAGGGTGTTAAATTTAGGAAAAAACTTTAATGAAGCGAAATTGTTAAGCATCACCTACATGTATATAAATATTATTAAAAAAAGCTTTTGAAAATTTATTCTTCACTCTAAAAATACTATATTCCATCTTTGTTTCTAGGCTCTATCTCTTTGAAAAGATTTTTTTTGTTTGTTCCTTTAAAAAAAATTAAAATTTAAATAGTTCTAGCTACGATATAATATACCCCGGAAGCAAAATAAGAGGCAATCTTTTTCATTATTCTCGTAAACGTTATTCCTTACTTTTTCAATGTTTATAAATAATACTTTTTTAAATTTATTTACTTTTTGTTAAGGGTCACTTCTTTATAAAAAAGCTTTTTGTTAAATTGTCCCGCATAATAAGGAAGTTCCCAAAATCAACTTTTTACCCGCGACGTAACGGAGACTGTAAATGCGTTGGTGGTAAGAGATTGTGAGTGTGTGTGTGTGTGTGTTGTGTGTGTTACCATTTTCCTCAAAAACTACTAAACCGTTTTCGATGCGGTTTTTTGCGTTACGTAGGTATCGCTTCAGAGCAGATACTTGAGCGTGTTTGAGTTATAGGCTACCAGGGGGCGCTGCAGTAGATGTGTTCTCTAAATTGGTTGGGGCGATTTTGATGCGGTATTTTCCATTACATAGATATCACCTCAGAGCAGGTTCTTAGATTTGTTTTACTGTTATAGGCCACTAGGAGGCGCTGCAGTAGATGTGTTTCTCTAAAACGGTAGAGGCGATTTTGATCCGATTTTTGTCTTACATAGATACCACCTCATTGCATTACATAAGTATCACCTTAGAGCAGGATCTTATATTAGTTTTACGGTTATAAGCCGCCAGGGGGCACTGCAGTAGATATGTTTCTTCAAAACGCTTTTGAATGTTTCTAAGTTTTTCTTATTAATATGTTTTTACTTAACATTTATTTCGTCGTGGGTTTTTAAAAATTTTTAATTTTGTTTACTTGTTTTATTTGAACAGTTTGATGCTCAAATTTAATTTTAGTAATCATTATAATCAATAAAACAACCCTATTGATTCGGGGGTCCCACAATTTTAAAAAATTCTCGAAAATATTTTATTGGTACTTTTATTTAAATATTTATTATGAAAATAAAAATAAGACTTTTAGTGACTGAAATGCAAAGACTTTCTAGGAAAGGTTTTGCAGATGAAAAAGCTATGCCAGCTACTGTTTGATTTGACCGTCACAGCCGGGAAAGTCATGCAATAGTTTGCCACCACTTTTTTTTGAAATCGGTTTAAAAACACTGTATTTTTTTTTTCAAACCAGGGAACGATACTATTCAAGTTCTATGACATCACCAATGTTTTAATAATGTAAAATTAAATAAGTGTTACAAAATAATAAACCACTAATAAATAATAAATAAATAAACCACTTTGCAAAATTTTATGTTTGGATTTACTCATAATTTCTATTTCATATTTGGAAAATATATAAATAGTAAATTATTTTCCTTTTTTACAATATGTTACATTTTATTATGATGCAGTGTAATATGTAAAAACGATAATTTACACAAAATAAAACCGAATGCCATTTCTTGTGAATAAATTACTTATTTATAGATTTATTTTAAAAAAAAAACATAAATATTAAATTTAACTAAAGAAAAATATTACTTTATGAAAAATTTGTTTTTAAAAAGTTTAAAAAATAAAATAATGACAAATAGAGTTTTGAAGAAAAACAGTTTAGACGTGAACAATGAAGCGTATAACTCAGAACCAGTGAAGTATATTTAATGATGATTAATGGTACGATTAAAAAAAGATAGGACATAAATATACACAATAAATATAATGTGATAAAAATTTAAAAAAGAATAAATGGTTAGACAGTTAGTAGTATATAGGCTATAACAAAAAGATAAAGTTGGAGAATATCCAAATAATTTGTTTATAATAAAATATAAATATAAATTAACGATAAAATATATTTATGGGATAATAAATTTTTTTACTTCATGAATATTTTACAAATAAAACACACACACATTATTTTTTTTTTTGTATGTATGTACATATATATATATATATATTTAAGAGTAGTGATTTTTTTCAAAAGATAATTATTTTACTTAATAAAAAAAAATGTGTAATTAGTATTTATTTTTGAAAAGTATGTCCATTTTACATCATGGTGATATACTAAGCATCAAACTCTTCGCTTTTCAAACGTAAGGTTGACAGATCTAGGTCAGGATATTTTAGCTCACTCCATATCTCAAACCTTTTCTAATCATGATTTGATAATGGACTCTGTTATAAACAACACGTCACATACGGATAACTAAGGTCACAAAACAGCTTCATGTAACTATTTATAACATGAACCTGCCAACAACTTCTTATTGAACTAAATTTCATCTGATATCCGGTAGATTTAATAGTTTTGTGGAATATTATTTTGTAATGTATACCTTTGAAAATAAAATAATAAATAATTTACAAATGAAAATAATAATGAATTTACAAATCCTTGAAAATTCATATTCAAGTCGTTCAAATGCGAACATACATGAGCTACGTAAGCCAATAGCAACACATCCTCATTATTAGGTAAAAACATTGAGAATGGCATTTGTTTATTCTGGAAAAATATTATTAATTATCTAATAATTTCAATAACCCGGTTAACATTTTCTCCCGTGATAACCAACTGACTTCTGTATGGAAAAGAAGAGATGTTTTTCTTTTCGCCCGTTTTATCGCATAGTTTAGCAAACAGACTATTCTGTAATGGTCGACTTTTAATAAGATTAACCATTTTTGCAGACTTATAAAGAATCTGTTTGAGATTTTCCGGCATATTTTTGTGGCAAGAGCATGTCCGTGAAGGAAGCAGTGCGTCCATTCCACCCTTGGTATAAGATCATCTTTTTATTTTTTTTAGAAATTCTTTCCTGTTATCGCCTTTGCACCATCACTATATACTTATTGTTTTTACTACCATTTTTTAAACACAAGAAGGGGTGAACGGTAACTCTCTAATAGACGTTGCCTAGATTTACCCGTGTGTCGCGGCGTAGACTGCCCACCCTGACTACAGTCCCTTCTGGACCTCCCATCGGGGTTCCCCCTGAATCATAAGGACATCCTGACCTCCATTTCCAGACGGCCGATATACCCCTCCTCAGTGGGGCTACCCTTCCTGTTCCTACTCTACATGTGGTTCAGGTATAAATACGCATTTTCTGTAACAGCTTGCGGAACTTTTTAGCGACTCCGACACTGCTTCGGAGCCCGTAAATGGGGTTCCTCTACCTCCAAAAAAAAAAAAAGGTATTACTTCAGAGGATGAATAAATGAAGTGTAGTCTTGTACAGTCTCAGTTCGACTATTCCTAAGATGTGTGGTTAATTGAAAACCCAACCAACAAAGAACACCGGTATCCACGATCAAGTCCAAATCAAATCTAGTATCAAATCCGCTTATAAATAACTGATTTTACAAGGACTTGAACGCTGGAACTCTCGACTTCCAAATCAGCTGATTTTGGAAGACGCGTTCATCGCTATACCAACCCGGTGGGTTTGTTGATTCATCTTGGATACTAAAAAAATCACTTGACCTCACTCGCTTAATCATCTGATCACGTATCAGATATTCGGCAGCCATGTCATCGATTCGCCTTGATACTGTGTCGTTGGAAAGCGAAATATTTTTGCTTCTTCCACGCCTATAAAAACACTGATCATATCAATTGTAGCAGGAAATACGAGGGTTTTCTGCGATTGTATTTGGTTTGGACATCTTAGCTACTCTTAATGCTGCAAGATAAGATTCTTCAAGTGTACATTTACCAATATGGCTTGATTTACAAATAAAAGCTTGTTGATTTCTCAAAGTACGCAATTTTATTTCTAAAAATTCCAAGGAATTGCTTTTATGATCCCGATGTTTAGTTTCAAAGTGCTGAATTAATTTTGATGGCTTCATTCTTTCATCGGAGAGGACTTGAAAGCGTAATACATTGTGACATTCCAACCCATGAAGTAAAACCATAATTTAAATAACTGTCATTGTACAATCTTGTCTTTTTACCAATCAATTTACTGGATTTAGATGGCTCACTTTTCATAAATTTCCTATTTTGCAGAAGAATCTAATTGAAAAAATGAATAAAACAGTTACACCGTTTGACCGCATACTAAAAAACCGAAAATTCAATTATTATTATTTTCAGTGAAACGGCCCTTTTAAAAACTTAAATAAAGGTACCAGTTGTAAGCTTCGCATTCAAAATCAAACTGACGTTCTGCAATCCCTTACGCAACTTTTATACTGCTAGCAGCGCGACGTGTTCAAACGTATCATATGCATCTTCGAACATGACGCTCTCACAGCGATTATTATACATGTAGACCAAATTACAAGGAGCACGTACACATCAAGATGGGTGGAACTTGTGAATTGCTCATGTTTGTACACTTCATACATGCATGTATGACGTGTAGGTTTTCCTGGCTAGCGAGGTCGGATGTTCCATTCCATATTCTGAAATCTGGATTCTGGTTCAAAACATTTGGATGAAACCAGGTTTTTTATCGCAAGGTGTTACGCAATTTATAAAAGCATTAACTTTTGCTGAAAACCGTTGTTAAAGATCCGTACAAATGTGAATGTGAATGTCTGTGATTTTGAGTCAACTGTCTTGAAACCCATCTTGAACATGCTTCATAGTAATTCAGATTATCATGTATAATGAAATTAACAATGCCAATACTTGCACTAGAGATTTAGCAGTTTCGTAAAGTTGGATGTTTATGTTCTCCGAATAAGATTGATTATCAATTCGAATTTGCAAAGTTCAGTCGAGACTTCCACCGGTCTTCCGCTAAAATGAAAATCGGCGATACTTGTTCTGCCCGACAAAACAGTTCGATTCATTAATAAAATTTTGCACGGTTAATATACTTTTTACTGTACTGTTTTAACATCTGTTAGTAAATTTCTGTCGGTTTTACACCTTTAGAAAAATAAAACTATTATCCCAGCACACTGTTCTTCCACGGTATTTCAAGTGGAGCTGAAATTTAAAAATAAACGAGAAATGTTGTAATAATGGAAATTTTTTTCAAACAGCTGACATGTGAAAGGTTAGCAACTTCAACGTCAGACAGTTTCAGTTTGTTCTATTAAATAGTTTTTCCGCGGTTTCGAATTGTTCCTTTAATTATTGAACCACCCACGTAAATTTAGTGAAATTTTCTAAATATAATTTTTTAGACTTAAATTCTTATAAAAATTGCGAGATCTCCTTATTTTTATTGTGTGTGCGCGTGTGAACGCCTGAGTGCGGATTTAGGTTTCTACTTAAATTTAATAATAAAGTATACACAGCATATGACAAATTAAAAAGACGTACGAGTATATTTTATGAGAACGAGTCAGACCACGTTTTTTTATTTCGTATGTTATTTGTTATTTCACGTTCATTTCTATTCTTGTTTTTCTTCATAGTTTTTAATGGTCTAACAACACAAAAATTTTTAAAAAAGAGAATATTTTATTTAAATGCAGTTAAGGAGAATCGCTGATATCCAAATTTACGAATAAAAAAAAAAACCATATTTTTAAGATTAAAAACTCATAAGAACTATTTTTATCTGGGGTTTATAATGAATTAGTTCTATAATTAAATGTCCTTGAGTACCTGACTTCGTAGGATATTCTATAATATTTTCTTTATTTAACTATTATTTATTATATATATACATACACTATATTATCACGGATTATTTTCTTTAATAATAAATTATTTTAGATTTCTGCCTCTCTTAATGTAATTATTCATAACAATTGTATGAATAAATCAGATTATAACCTGTACTAAATCAATGTTCTAAGAATAATAAATTTCCATCTAAAGAAAATTACAAAAAAATATTTACATTAAAATAAGATCTAACGTTTATTAAATACGTCTTCTAGATATGGGAAAGTAATTTAAAGTTTACTTAGCGAGTGACTTACCAAACTACCTGTTTGTTATTTATAATGGCGCCTTCAAACAAAACTTGTAGAGTTTGAAGAGTCTACAGAAGTGCTCTATGACATCCATTCGATTTTACTATCGTAATTATCCAATAACCTTTTATGAGTAAATTATTTTCTGATTATAATAACAAACAGCTTTACTATTAAATATTAAAGAAAAATAAAAGTAAAAATTACAAATAACGCCTTTTAAATATGTTTATTTTCTCATAATTTCTAATTCATTTTTATTTTGTTTTTTCCCCATACTCTTTAATGATCTTTATACAAAAAATATTTTAAACAAGAGAACATTTTATTAAGTATAGTTAAGTAAAATCACTGATATCCATATCTTATAAAAAAAAACAGAAATTTTTAAAATTAAAAACTCATAACAATCATTTTTATCTCAGGTTTAAAATATTATTTTTGTATTATTATTTCCCCCCCCCCCCAACAAAAAAAAAGTTACATAAAAGAGTTAACGAAGGAAACAACTTTGATTATAAGTTTATTTTATTTAATATATAAATAAAAAAAAAAACAAACAGGTTCTTAATAAATAACTAAACATCACACATAAAAGATACAAAAAGCTTTCTTCTTTTTATTTTTATTTAGATTCTTTGAAGAGGAAAATTAACAAAAATTAAATATTGCGCAGTTCCAGGCAAAAAGACCGACTTTTTGTCTCCTACGTCCTCATTATTTCGTTGCCAGAAACGCAGAAATTTTCAGAGTACAACGCACAACATACGTTCGATTGACGAGTAGATCTTACACACAAGCATCAACTTCAAACTCACCGCATACGCGCGTATGAAAAATATACCAATAAACAAAAAATGTAACGAAGTCAACATAACCTCAATTTGAGGTTATATTGTCTGTTGTCGACCTTAAATTGAGAGTAACTGAAGAACGACTCAACCAATTTTTAACAAATCTTTACATGCACAACTTCATATTCATATTACTACAGCATATCTAAATTTCAATGAAATTTACCTAGTAGTGTTGGAAATCTTTGAGTCACAAATTTTATACACAGATCTATATATATATAAAAGGAAATTACATCTTAAGTAAATAGTACTTTCGTATTCCTCTTACCTCCTACCATAAAAACGTAAAGAGAATTCAATTTCATCCCTACTCTCACCGTGCGACCGAAAGTAATACCGTACTTTTCTTTGAAAAGCCGGTAAAAAACAACTTATTTATTTTTGTGTCTATTTCAAAGATCAATCTTTTTTGAACCTATCTTTTGTGAGAAAAAGCAAATATAATCGGTAAACACACATTTTCAATAAAAAGGATAATATAAAACGATATGATAAGCATCCAATGAAGACGTTTCCATTATAAAACTAAATTAAATTAAAAATATTTATGTTTTATACATCAAAAACTGATTAAATATAAGTAACTAATCATTAATTACGAGTAATACAAAATAACACCAACAAACGTAAATACTTTTAGTATTTATATTAATACATAATTTTTTATTACATTTACTATTAATTAATAAAACTGCGACTTCAGTTCTATGTTATAGAAATGTAAAAACCAATGAAAAATCTCTTAGTGTATAGTATTTGTCTCATGAATGTGTAAACAAATGATTTGGATGTACATTTCTATGTAATTTGCATTATAAAGACTCATCTAATTTAATATGATAGGCACGTTTGTTGAACTCATTGTTCTATTAAGAAGCTCCACGAAACTTTACTGACGTTTCTTAGGAGTTTATTTTGAAACCGATACCAAATTCCTTGGTTAAATTTGCAGGTAGTATTTAAAAAATGAATCCGATAAGCTGTATTGATTTTAAAATTATCATATACAGCAATTTCTAGTTATTTTATTGAAACGTTGTTTTCTTTCTAATATCAAATACTTCATTCTGTACTTAAAATTTAATTCTTACCTATTTTATTCTGAGTTTTACTAAATATATTCTTAAATTATGCAAATATATTTCGAATTAATTATCATTCAGTTTGTTGCTTTTATTTTTATTTTAAACTTAATTTTCATGAAAGCAACATCATTGGACAAACATTTTATCAATGAAAATCAATGCAGCTAATTTGAGGATTATATTGTCACAGACGAATGTAACACAAAATTAACAATCTGAATTCATGTAGAATTGTTAAACACATAAATACAATCTTTCGTAGCCGATAACTAAGGTTTTTCAAAATAATAATTTTTTATTCAAAAAAAAATATTGAATTTTTTTTTCTCAATTACTTCTTTCTTGTGTTTGAATATTAATTTTTTCGTTCATTATAATTTGGTTGTCCATTTACGCTTATTTAATTACTATACAAACAACATTCGGATTCAGAGTTTCTCATTTATATAAAATGGAAAGGATCGCTTTATTTGCTTGCAGGAATATCACTCCCTCGTGTACCTTAGTATAAGAAATTATTTACATTTAACCTAATTCACTTATATCAATCTCCTAAATTAGGATTATTGCTTTTACAAACCTCTTTAATTATTAATAATCACAAATTGCTATTCCTTTTTTGCTAACTCGATTCCTTTTCAGAAAAAAATTAAAGTATAGCGACTAATATTCTATATAATATGACAAAAAAAAATTCTAACATATACACCAACATTTTAGTAATGGACTTTTGTCTTTGAACCATAAAATGCTACAGGCAATCGTAAATTCCTATCCCGACTGGCGCGAGGTCCATTAATTTTGCATTTCAAACACAATCACATTTTATGGAAGCAATTTCACAATGAAGAACAGCGATTAAAATTTTTATTGTTCTACGCGGCTATTAAGCGTTAACAATAAACAGTCTACGGGACAAGAAAAGCAACCACTAACCAACTACGTATAACCATCAAATCTACAGACTAAACCTTTATAATAACTTATCTTAGCTAACGTTTCAAAGCTAACTCAAGTTGAACAACAATTTTAACCACATAAAATAAAAAAAATATTTAATTTTTTCGATATTTTTAAATTATTAAAATTTTTATTTAAGAAAAAAGAATTAAATAAATAAAAACATATGTAGACAAAACAAAACTAGGAAAATATTATGTTGTATTTTTAAATTTAAAGAATATTAAAAATTTATATTACGAACAAAGCCAGTTTATTTCTGAGTAGCAAAATTTTTTCGATAGTAATAATTTTCTACTTATATATTTTTTTTAATTTTAATTTAATTAATAAAAAATAATTATAAAATAAGAATTGTTTTTCTTCTAAAAAAATACTAGCCTGACTGAGATTCGAACCAAAACCTTTTGAATGAAAGGCATCGATGATGCTACCTTCCTTCTTCAAAGGTTAGCATTTTAAATAACTTTCAGTAATAACTAACAAATAATTAAATTAATAAATTTTATAAAAATTTAGGTGCTTAATATAAAAAAACCACGCAGTCAAAGAAAATAGATTTTTTTTTTTGCCGGTAAAATAATTTATAATCAGTCCCAATATGACATACAAAGAGAGGTCTCCAATCAAATCTATCAAGAGTTATTGATGCATACACATGTATGCATTTGTATACTTATCTTATAGAAATAGTACACGTAAGTATATAATAAAGATTATGAAGAATATTCACTGATCAGTCCAAAGAAAAAGTGATCAAGTTCAAAACATAAAAAAATAGATAATGAATTTACCAAAGCATGGAGCTCATCGGTCCTTTTACACTAATTGAATAATAACACTGGTCAACATGATTTTTGTCTCACGAGTACCAATAGGTGTACTTAGTGCGGTTTTTTACCTGTTTTTCAAATAAGTATTCGAAATTTTTCCATCACCCAGAGTTGTTTTGTTATTTTAATTTTTTTTAAATATTTTAAAACGTTTTTTCGTCCCCGTTTGTCCATTTTCAAGTAAAAGCTCCTAAAGCATTGTAAATATGTTGTAATCAAATGAGCTAACTCAAAGGGTAGCGTTGCTGCTGTTGTGCAGGTTCAGACGTGTATAGACATGTACAAACGAGATCTATGTAGCACACATTCATCTGAACGATGCCAGTTGTGAGATAATAGAGAACCAGTAAACATGTAATTGTGCTTTGTGTGTTTGAATTAATGTGTATTACATATTTACAACTTTATTTCTTTTAATTAGTGGTAAGTTACAAAATGCCTAGAATTTGTTTAAATCATCATAACAATTTTTGTTACGTATTTGGTGAAGTGACGCTCAAGTCCCAAAGACGAACCCTTACTCCATTAATAAAAAAAAACGTTATGAACTTTATTTTGGGTGTAAAGTCGGGGACTAAATAAGGGCCTGGGCCCCACATATCTGTTGTTTATCGTGTTTTAGGCTTCTCACTGCATGGAAAAATGGCACACTCCATATACCATTTGGTATCCCTATGATTTGGAGGAACACAAAGATCACTCTTCTGACTGTTATTTCTGTTTAACAAATATTAAAGGCATTACGTCGAAATCAAAACATACAGTGGTGTACCCTAACTTGCAATCTGCAATGAGACCAGTTTCACACTACGTAGAATTGCCCATACCAAAGCCTCCAGAACATGTGACATTAGATGAAGAGAGCTCAGAGTCTGATGTAATTAACCAAGAAAAAGAAACAGAAACAGATTCTGGTGATAAAACTTTTGAACAAAGCAGTTCATCTGAACCTCATTTACTGACTCAAGAAAATCTTAACGATCTCATACGAGATTTAAATTTATCCAAAACCTGAAAAGCTTACTTCCTGGCTAAAAGGAAAGAATCTTCTTCAAAAGAATACAAAGATATGTACTTATCGTAATCCTCATTCTGAATTTGAAGACTATTTTTTTGAAGAAAATGGCTTAGTGTTTTGTAATGACATTTTTCTCTTATGGAGACACTTTGTAATGAACATAACCAATCAGATTGGCGCTTGTTTATTGATTCCTCTAAAGTTAGTTTAAGTTAGTGCTTCTGCATAATGGCAATAAATTCCCATCAGTACCTGTGGCTCACTCTGCTAGTACGAAAGAAATATATAAAAATTTTTAATTTATGTTGGAAAATCTTAAATATGCAGTGTATTAATCGAATATTTGCGGTGGTTTGAAGTTAATTCCACTTATTCTTGGTCTGTAGCTTGGTTACACAAAGTACTGTTGTTTTTTTGTGTGAATGGAATAGTAGGGACAGAAAAAAAAACATTTCATTAGAAAAGAATGGTCTAAATGCGCATCGCACATTCTGAACAGAAAAATCTGAAAAATGACCCACTGTTAATCCTAAAAATGTGTATCTACCTCCGTTATATATCAAACTAGGATTAATGAAGAATTTCGTCAAGGCCATGGACTGTACTCCTTTTTTCATGTACTTTAAACAGAAGTTTCCTAAAATTAGTGACGCAAAAATTAAAGAAGGTATATTTATGGGTCCACAAATACGATCACTAATGCATGATGAAAAGTTTGAGGAACTATTTAATCCACTGGAGAAAGCAGCTTGGCAAGCATTCAAAAAATTTACTCAGAGATTTTTTTGGGAAATCGAAAGGCGGAAAATTACCGTAATATTGTCAACGACCTTATAACATCTTATAAACATTTTGTGTATAATATGTCCTTAAAATACACTTTCTGCACTCTTTTCCCTTTCTTTTCCTGTTTAGCCTCCGGTAACTACCGTTTAGATAATACTTCAGGGGATGAATGAGGATGATATGTATGAGTGTAAATGAAGTGTAGTCTTGTACATTCTCAGTTCGACCAATCCTGAGATGTGTGGTTAATTGAAAACCCAACCACCAAAGAACACCGGTATCCACGATCTAGTATTCAAATCCGTGTAAAAATAACTGGATTTACTAGAATTTGAACGCTGGAACTCTCGCCTTCCAAATCAGCTGATTTGGGAAGACGCGTTCACTACTTAGACCAACCCGATGGGTGACTTCCTGCACTCGGACTTAGATATCTTCCCGAAAATCTTGGCGCAGTGAGCGATGAGAACGGGGAATACTTTCATCAAGAGATTTGAGCTACGGAAAAGAGGTATCAAGGCAAATTGAATCCTAATGTGCTCGCCAGATATTGTTGGACCATTAAGAGGAATGCTCCACAGGCGAAATACTGCAGAGAGAGAGAGTAAGAATTACCTAGAAAGTAAGAATACATGTATTCTTACTTTCTAGGCGAGGCAAATGTTTGAATATTGTGTACGTAAGAATGCAGAAAGCATTATAATGTTTGAAATTATAAATGCCTGTCTCTCGGAAACCTTGCGTGATGGGTAAAACCGATATCATATCTGAATTTAGGAGAAACGATATTATCAGCATCACATATTTTTCTTCCTGAAATAAAAAAGACATTCTTTTTTGTTCCCTAGTGTAATACGACCACATTCAAATTTTATATCTGTACCTATAAAGGAACTTGTCCTGATGACTAACTCATCAACGCCTAGGAAAAATTACTTAATATAAATTCATGAAAATTTGTATATAGGTTCTTCTTACGGTGTAAGTGTACGCTAAGAAAAGATATTTGAAATTCCTGGTTTAAAGGGTTAAATTTATTTAATGAAATTTACTATTTTTTGAAGTTCTCAGTAACAAATATAGTAACATATATATAGTGACAAATATATATATGTTCATCTTCATGAACACATCTAAAAAACAATTTTTGAATTTTTTGAAATTCCGAGTTTAAAGAGTTAACATGAATTTTTGAACAGTATTTATTATTTTACCTGCACTCCAGAATAAGTTTTTAAGTATGTTATTGTTTTTTCTTTCAACAAGTAGTTTGAAAATAAATTCTCAAATATTACATTGTAAGATAATGTTAAACGTAAGAAGCAGCTGGGAATTTAATCGTTGATTATTCTATATACAGTAGGAGTGACATTGTATTTTAAGTTATACGGGTATTTTAAGTTGTATATAAAAAAAACAATCGCGATTAATAATTATCGTAAATTACATATTATGTAGACCTTTTTAAAAGCTGTTTAAATCTATAAGGAAGTAAATTAATTTATTTAATAGCTTAATTTTTAAGTAAAAGTAGTTTGTATTGATTTACTATGTATTCAATACACGGAAGTAGATTGGTCAACAAAGAGCCCTTTCATTTAAAGACAATCATTATTTAATTAATTAAAAATGTTCAACGAAATTAAAATTGAAGGATTGTAAAACATTTTAATTAATTAATTTCTTCTAACCATTGGTAACATGGCTAAAATGAAAGAGCTTTACTAAGCTATTACAAACAATTTTGTTTATTTCACGTTTTTTTCGTTTTTAATTTTTTTATAAATCAAAGAAAACAAAAATATACCCATAATAAAAGAAAAATACTTTTCCGAAATTGTTAAATATAACATTTTAAACCACTTTTCCTGGTACGATACACAAATAAAAAAACAACAACGCCGCAATAAATCACCCATTCTACTCTTCAGGTCATTGCTCCCAATCTTTCCTTTTCATAAATATATTTCTACTTCTAAGAGTTAAACTTACTTCTTGATTAAATATTTACCTATTTGTTTTTTACAACAACGTATAAAAATTTATTTAAAAATATCAAATAGTATGTAAATTATCATTAACAAATAAATAAATTACGTTTTTTAATATAAATATTGGTAACACTAGATATCAATAGATAAAATTACAAATTTTAATTATTTATTTTAAATCAAACCAGATTGTTAAATAACTGGATAAAAAGCTATTATTTACTAAGGGGAAAAATCCTTAAAATTAAATATATGTAAATAGATTTGTAATAACTATTTGGCTATAAGAGTCATAAACCACACCCGTAAAATGTAACCATTCCCAACAATAATAACCGTCACTTTCCAGGCTTTCTAAGGAAAGTTAAAAGTGATGTGATTTTCCATTGCCATCTTCATTAAGCCAAATATATAATATATACTCACATAAGTGTAAAAATTCAAAGGCTGCACGTGATTCGGCTCTACAAGTTACATATTCACTCTATATCCTGCAGTGATTGGCTACGCAGTAAACATATTAATTTCAGAGAAAACAATTTTGACTCTTGGACCTGCATGCTTTACATGCATCACAGTCACAAGAAAGACTGAGATAATATTTAAAAGGAAAAAATTAGCGTACTTTCGTTGATTAAATAATATAAATTGCAAAAACTTAGTACAATAGACAAATTTATGTTGAAATTATCTATTTTAACTTTACTAAATTAGGAGGATTTGTAATTTGATTGATGTCTCTGAAATACCATGAAAAGGCTGAACCGAAATAAGTAGATTAAGTTTCTAAGAAATTTGATGTATTATCCAATTGACAATTATGTGTTTAAAACTTAATAAATTACATTAATTTAAACCATAGTAAACACAGTATTTAAAAAATCCATAAACTCTGAATGCGTCTTTAAGTAGACTCTTTAATAATTCAGACTTTAATTGAACAATTTACGGAGTGACTTAAATGCATGAAAACCCCTCAAAAACTTTAAAATCTCCAGATAGAGTTACCCTGTTAGTTCCTCCAGAATTACCCAGATAGAGTTATCCTGAAAGTCACGGACTTTCAGGATAAGGTATCAGAAACCGTACCTTTTGACGAGAAATAGAATTTCAACCCTTTCTTGGGGGGCGGCCCAGGAGTTGTAACTCAAATATTTTAAATGGTAACACGTTGCACGACAAATCATTTTAAAGGCCACTTTAAAAAAAGAAAAATGGTATAAGTTAAATGTTGATAGGATGTTTGTACCCAAAATGGTGGCGGGGTAAAGTTCGGATTTAAAAAAAAATACCTTGATAATTTAGGAAACTGTTATCGCCAATAAACAAATTTATATTAATAGAATATTATAGAATATATTTATTAAAATATATATATATATATATATATATATATATATATATTTAAGCATAACGTTTGTATATTTACTTGTATTCCATTTTGATAAATGTTAGAAATATCCTCCTTCTATTGTTTGAAAGTGTATCAGTCGGTTGAAAAAGGATGGCACTGAATTATTTAACGATTCTCTAGTGATGATTTGTACTGATTCTCGAATTGTATTTTGTAAATCATCGATATCTTGGGAATTATTGTGATAAACAATATGTTTTAAGCGGCACCATAGAAATTAATCCATCGGTGACAAGTCGGGTGATCTCGCTAGCCAATCTATTTGACCCCTTCGGACAATCCATCTTACAAGAAAAAAGGCATTTAAAATTTGACGTACATGAAGACGGAAATGAGACGGGGCACCATCGTATTGAAACCTAATGTTTTGGAAATTGGGACCAACAACGTGTTAAATGTTTGGAATGATAAGGACGTGAAACAAAACCTGATATTTCACGGCATTAAAATAATTATCAGCAAATATAGGCGCTATCAATCGTCTACCAACAATGCCTGGCCCTACATTTACTTTGACTGGATATTGTGTATGTGCCTCACGTATATCAGTGTGGATTAATATCAGTCCAATATCGACAATTATAGCGATTTACATTGCCATTTAAAAAAAAAAAAGTGGCTTAATCACTAAAAACTATGTTGTTTAATAAATTAGGATCTCCTCAAATATTGTTCATTATAATTTTGCAGCTTCAACTCTCCGATTATAAAAGGTATTAAATTTTCACCTTTTAATGTTCGGATCGTTGAACTTTGACTAATGTTATGTTCTAGTGCTGCTGTTCGAGTCGAGGAATAAAGATTCTCAATAAATTTTTCATAATCTCTATCGGTTGATTATTATTATTTGTTGCAGATTTAGATTTCTCTGGTTTTCCTCTATTATTAATGAATGCTCCCTGTTTCTTCAAATCGTTTGATGGTTTTTGACACTGTACCTTTTGAAATAGGGTTACGATTATTAAATGTTGCACTGAACAATTCACAAACCTAAAGACCTAACTTGTCACATAGCTCCTAATCATTAAAAGTGTGACCCTCTTCTGTTCACTAAGTGACATGTTGATAGCAATGTTAACAGGTAGAACAGAAAAAATTAATTCAGTAAAAAACAATTACAAAAAAGGTAAAAGAGATGTAAATAACAAAAGTGGCTTACATATGCGGTAAAGTTAGATAAAATCAATTATCCAAGATCGCAATAAGTTCTCATAAGAAACTAAAAGTGTAATAATGAAATGCTCTAAGTGGAATATTATATAACAATGAAATAGTATTCAGTTTTGCAACAATGGTAAGAGAACATCAGCTGATCAACATGATAAGTTGACAATATTTTTACTTATTTACTCATTACACTGAAACAAAAACAATACTTTCTGTTAAAAAATCAAACATTTTGAATTTTTAAATTAAAATTTAACTTTTAAAATTTATTTTAATTAAATTAGATTAAATTTTAATTTAATTCAGTTTAATTTCTTTTTCTTTTTTTTGTCATTAGTCATTTGACTGGTTTGATGCAGCTCTCCAAGATTCCCTATCTAGTGCTAGTCGTTTCATTTCTGTATACCCCCTAAATCCTACATCCCTAACAATTTGTTTTACATATTCCAAATGTTGCCTGCCTGCACAATTTTTTCCTTCTACCTGTCCCTCCAATATTAAAGCATCTATTCCAGGATACCTTAATATGTGGCCTATAAGTCTGTCTCTTCTTTTAGCTATATCTTTCCAAATGCTGCTTTCTTCATCTATTTGCCGCAACACCTCTTCATTTATCACTTTATCCACCCGTCTGATTTTTAACATTCCCCTATAGCACCACATTTCAAAAGCTTCTAATCTTTTCTTCTCACATACTCCGATCGTCCAAGTTTCACTTCCATATAAAGCGACACTCCAAACATATTTTCAAAAATCTTTTCCTGACATTTAAATTAATTTTTAATGTAAACAAATTATATTTCTGACTGAAGGCTCGTTTCGCCTGTGCTATTCGGCATTTTATATCGCTCCTGCTTCGTCCAACTTTAGTAATTCTACTTTCCAAATAACAAAATTCTTCTACCTCCATAATTTTTCTCCTCCTATTTTCACATTCAGTGGTCCATCTTTGTTATTTATACTACATTTCATTAATGTCGTTTTGTTCTTGTTTATTTTCATGCGATAGTTCTTGCGTAGGACTTAATCCATGCCATTCATTGGCAATTTCTTTTTATTTAATTTTATTACTTGAATTTACTAAATTTAGTAATTTTCAAAATCCAGAATTAATCGTCGTTTCGGGCACATACATAGTAACAACTTTTTATTTATACCATTTTTTTTTCGTTTTAAAGAGACCTTTTAAATAATGTATCACACAAAGGGTGTTACCGTTTAAAATATTTGAGTTACAACCATTGGGCCACCCCCCAAAAAGGGATGAAATTCTATTTCTCATCAAAAAGTAAAGTAGTTGACCAATACCTTATTCTGAAAGTTACAGTATTCTATCCTGAGCAATTTTAAAGTTGTTAACGGGTTTCCGTACTTTTTACTCACTCTGTATGCCATAAAACATATCAGTATTAATTAATAAATGCTTTTTCTTCTTACTTCTATGTAAATCAACTAATTAAAAAAAAAATGTGTGTGCTTAAGACCGCACGGCCGAAGTGAAAACTTATATGGGATCGCAATCGTTTGGAATTAATAAATATTACAAGTAGCATATAATGTTTACGTTCAATAGCCACTTTAACCTTTGACCTCTAGAACCAATTTGACGCACAATTTGAACGTGTTTTCACGATTATCCCCTGTTTGTAGCTAAATTTTCACGCTGAAAGACTGGATTTACTGCAAAATACGTAGTAAAACACGGATTGAGATGGCCCCAAAATTACAACAAAAACCAACAAATAAATTCGCTATTGAACCTCCACTTCTCTTTTTACGGGTTTATTGGAATACATTAAAGAACGGCTACTTTCAATGATGAATGTGTGCTCACGTGTTGAAACAGTTGATTTACTGAAAAAATTATAGTAAAACATATGTTTTAACAGCAAACAGCAATATTAATTTTAAATTTAGATGACGATGTAGGTCATCATTACTTTCAGCGATATGTGTGTATATCATTGGTCATTATTTAATATATGCAACGATCATTATTTACGATTAAAATTTCAAAATTACTGTTAGTTTTTTATAATCTAACAGCTACTCGGTTAACGCTGTAAATTTATAATGATGTTCTGTATCAATCAGTCATCATTACTTTCAGCAAAACCGGGTGTTATGGATTTACAATTTTTTATAGTTGTGATTGCTAATTAGTGACAGCTGATGTTATTTTATTTATATTTTACTAAAGAAACGGGATGATTTCTCAGACATATCTTTGTTAAATAAAAAAAGAGCGTATCTCGAAAACGGTGCGTCCTAGGGTATTTTTAAGGCGATTTTGAAAGGCTTAACAGATTTTAGACAGGCTACCGTTCTCAAGATACTAGCGCGAGCGAAATTCGCCCCCACAGAATTACAGGACCAAAATATTTCATATAAAGTAATTTTTTAACAATAAACAGCAATCTTTACCGACAATATTTTCAAGGTTAATGATTTTTTAATGAATATAAATTAGATGTCGAAACTCTTTACATATGTTATCCAAACTCAGTAAATATTATATGTTACACTTACCCTGAATTTAAACAATTATTTATTTTTTTATTATTATGAGCGATAGAAAAGGAGAATTATTGTGAATCACCAGCAGTTTTTTTTTTCCCACCTCCCATCCTCTGCTACTACATATTATACTATACACTCATATATGCGTATATATGTTCTCGTTCTATGCCTTTTTCTCTTTCATAAATATATGCTTAGCGTCTTGCGTTACGTTACAGATTTTGATTACGAGTCAGCGATTTTTTTTTCTCATGTTCCCATGTATTTCGTATGTACAAAAAATTCTGACACAACGCGCATAAAGAAGTTTTCACTTCAATATTAAAAAATGGATTGATAAAACGGTTAAAATTAGGATTTATTTCGAACTAAATTACACCTGATAAAATAGAATATATTCTTAATGTTTACTACCAGTAAATATATATAAGAATTTTTTAAATTAAGTATTTCTATTAACTGATGAGTGTAATCCAGAAATTTATATCGAATTTAATTGTTATAATATTTGATAATATGATAACAATTGTTTTATTAATAACTTTTCACTACACCAACGGATACTAAGGCATAAATTAACTTCTGCGAATAGTCCCAATTTATTTTAAAAGAATGTATTTCAATATTACAGTGCAATACATCTATACATATATTAATTTATTTTATGTATTTTTTTATGATTTTTTGAATAAATAAATTAAAGATGCTGTTAATAAAACATATAATTTTTATTATAATTGTATGTATGAGTGACATTTGATATAGGATGATAGGATGGTACGACAAAAATTACAGATAAATAAGTTTATTAAAAAAAAATCAAATAAATACCATAACAAGATGGTTTTAAACATATACGTTTTAGGACTATTACACTATAAAAATATACATATAAAAGCAACTAGACTTACAGATTATTTAGTCGAAATGATAATTATTATGTAGAAAATATTTTTTAAGTAAATAATAAAAATAAAACTGAAAATAAGTTAATAAATAAAGAAAAAAATTATGGAGAGGTTATAAAAAAAAATTAAACCTAATCTTTGAAAATTTGTTAAGATATATTTTCTTACTGAAAAAGTAACTTTTTTTTAAAATTAGAAGTTTAATAATAAATAATTACGATAAAAAATTTATTTCGCATAAATTTAAACAAGCAATGATATCTAACTTTCATTCTGTCTTTAAGTAAAGGAAAGTTTTAAAATAAATTAAAAAACATATATATAACTAATTAAAATAGTTTAACAACTATAAATTTTTGCTAACAATCACTATAAATTATGAACTGCGGAATTATGTATATTGTTTTCATTACCAAATAGTTATTTTGAGTATTTGTGTGAAAATACTTTGAATATTACACTGGTATAAATTCTTAGTAATATATTACCAAGTTATGATTACTGAAAAGAAACAATAAATAATAATAATAATAATAATGAAAATAAAAAAAATTATTATGCTTAACACCGCATGGCCGAAGTGAAAACTTCTATGCAATCGTAATTTTTTCCAAGCAATATATATATGTATATTACAGAGTAATAAACTCTGTATATTAATGGTTGAAATATTATACTGTCACACCCCAATATGAATAATACACAAATTTATGTACATACATAAAGACAGAATTACTCTTAATATTTTTCACTATTAGACCACGATGCACTAAACTTGTACATTGAAGATAGGTATAACACGAATAATTATACGTATGCCGAACAATTATGTATTTAATGTAAAACGAAACACGGCCAAGCATAGAAACCACGCACAACTGACGTTTCTCTCGCTCTCGCTATTTTTTTCAGCATCTGGAAATACTTAAAGTATCAGAATAATTTCAGTGTTTTTATCAATCGCTGTAAAAGACTAAAAAATATATCTTCAAATTATTATCTACGTGACCATGTAATTAAAAAGAAAAATAAAACCTACAAAAAATATCTATAATTTTTGCACTTATATTTTTTTTCTAAAAAAAAGAAAAATGGATCAAATTAATAACCTTTTTATTTTCTTGAAGTCGTTAAAAAAACTTCAAGATTAAAATTTTCATGAATTATATCAGGTTTTAGTTATAGAACGCCTTTCTGTTTAAAAATAAAATTACTGGAATTTGTTCTGTAGTACATATAAATAACCCTCTAATATTCAATGGTTTTATTTTTAATCATCAGACAACTGACTGGTTTGATTCTATTATCCATTCCTTTCAGTTATTCCTAATCTTTTAGCTCAAAATATACATTGTTTATCCTGCATCCTTGGTTATTGTGTTTTATATATTCCAATTTCTGTCTAGCTCTACAATTTGTAGTCTCTGCACAACATTCTATCACCAAATTAATTAAACCTGGACGTCTTAATAAATGGCATATCAACCTAAATCCTCTCTACAGAATTCTGCCAAACTTCATCTTTGTTACTGGTTAAAGAACATATTAATACCGAATTTTATCGGCCCATCCAATTTTTAACATCCTTCTACGTATAACACCATAATTCAAAGAAGTTTATTATTTTTCTGTATGATTTTCCTAATGATCATATCTCAATACCATAAAGCGTTATACTTCACACAAATATTTTAAAGAACTTCTAATTTTTAGATTTATTCTTCTAATTCATTCTTTGTTGGAATGAACTGGAAGTTGCTATTCATGTTATTGAAAGAGGTAGGAATAAAGTATGGAGACAATCTTTATGTGGGTGAGCTGGAAGTAGTGTGAGGTGTGATGTACACTAAAAGGAGGCAAGTATCGGACAAAGGTACCGCAAGGATGCGCGCTCTTACCGGTTTTATTCAATGGTTACATCCAGAGAGGTCTTGATGAAGTGAAAGAAAACAAGGGAAACATTAGAGGTACGATACGATTTGCCGATGATATAGCTATTCTTGCAGAAAACGAGCACGATAGTCATGCTGTAAGGTAGTGGTAAGGCAATCCTAGATGGAAGTTGAGAGCCTCACCAACCAAACAAAGGTAGCAGTCAACAAAAAGTGGAAACTTTTCTCGGCAAGGATGACAACAAGACACTTACGAAAAACTGGTGAGGACGTTTTTGTGGCTTGTATTATTCCTTAATGGTAGTGCAATATAGATCTGAGAAAACAGAGTAAAAGACGATCAAAGTCTTTGAATTATGATGCTATCGTAAGATGAAAAATATTAGTTAAGTTGACATGGTTAAAAATCTTTAGTTTTATGTTTGTTGGAAATGATTAGGAAAAGAGAGCCATGTATATTGGACATATTCTAAGACACGATAACTTAGTTAAGTCCATCGACGATGGTGCTATAAAAGGGGAAAATGCTAACACATAGAACTTAGGATAAAATATGTTAAATTCAAAATCACATTTGCTGCAGGATCTACGCTGAGCTCATGGGAATGGCTTACAAAAGAGACATATGAAGAACTACTGCCAACAATTCTTAGGACTGATATATAAGAAGAAGATCTATACTTCATACCAACAGACTTATTTTTTCATATGTCACAGCTTTTATTTTTATTTTTTACTTTTTTATTCTGCCATCCTTTGTAATTTTACTCACTAAATTACAAAATTCCCTCAGTTTTGTTATTTTATCCTCCCAACCTTAATTGATTATTATTCTATAGGATTCTATTATCTACTGGATGCAATGAAGCCGTGGTAACTCCTCTGACTCGGGCCCGTAGGTACGTTCCCTCTTCTGAAGCTTAGACTGTGGACATCCTGGTAAGTTCTGTGTAAGTATGTGGTAGGTGCCTGAGAATGTGCATAATGTTGGGTGTATGTGTAACGCAGTTTATTTGACTGTTGTGTACATTTGGTGTTTATCTATGGGGACCGAATGTGTGTGTGGGCGTAATTGTGCTTTGCTGTGTCTTACTGTTTTGTATCTTTGTGTTGAGTGTGTACATCAATACACCTGTATTGTTGTTATTTTGATTGCACTGTCCGATTGTGTGAGCGAGCGTTTCAACTTTCCTGAAGTAATGCTACATAAGCGGTTTCTGAGAGGAGGTGATAGCCAGGGGTGGAGGTTTAGTCGGTAGTGCGCAGGAACACATACGCACCTAATAACATCTTGCAGAACCTGTTAGCGAGCCCAACACTGCCTAGGCGCCCGTAAATGGGGTTCCTCCACTTCCATAAAAATAAAACAAAAGGATTCTATTACCTATGGTTTCAAAGGAAATTTCTTTCAATTTCATTAAATTTAAAATACTTCACTCTTTATTCGGTTTCTGTCAAAATAACAATTTTATTTTCGAATCTTAATGTCTTATTTATTCCCTTTGGACAATATTCCACTGTAAAATATTTTCTTACTTCTACTATTGATTCTTCTAAGATCAAACGTTACGGGAAGAAACTACGTTTTTGTTTTCTTCCTTTCGAAATTAAATCTACCCTTTCTTCATCTTTTACTCTTATAAATGCTGTGTGATTCTTGTGCGTATACTTTATCTTTATTTACACCTGAATTTTCTTTAAATGTTATATTATTTATTCTATTTTACATTCGCATTTAATGTAGAATGTATATTTGTATTTATTTATATTAATATACAAATATGTAAACATAAGCATACATAAGAATTATTTAGGAAAGATTTTAGTAATTTTGAGTTAAGAGACCTAAAAAAATCGAATAGATAAACATATTGCTGTGTTTAGGTAACTTTATATTAATTTCAATAATTGCCTTATTATTTACAGTAAACAAATAAAATAAAACAATAATAATTAAAAATAAGCAAATTGTTAACGATAATTATTTTAAATAAATAAAGTTTAGATAAATATATCTTGATTTTTTTTTTTTTTTTTTTTTTGTATGACGGAATACGATATATTTTTAATTATTTTATTTATTTATTTTTCAATTAATCCTGAGTTGATAAAAAAAAAAGATTGATTGAAATGATTTCATACAAAAAAAAACAAAACCAAACAAACAGTAAATGAATAAACTTCGATATTATAATTGAAATCTATAGACTGAAGGGAAGGATGCAAGTTAAAAATGTTCGATAAATTAAGAGGGTAATATGAGATAGGGTGGAATGTCATACAGTAGAATACAGATATTTAGATAGACGTAGGTAAGGGCGTGAGGAGGGGTTCCAGGCAATATAGATTATTGATATCTAATGGACAAGTATATAAACGTAACGTTACAGATGGATATCTGTTAGGGATGTTATTACGAACAGGGACCTGTTCTCTGGATAATTAATCAGTTATACTGTCCGCCAGGGACTGTATGAATTACTTGTCCAATTTGGCAGCGCATTTCACTTCCGCCCAACGTAGTTAGCGCCATCAAATCCAATTACTATTTCATAAAACGGTGTCCACTTGAAATCCCTTATCAGATACAATATAAACGGGTGCTAATGTCCAAATATCTTCCTTTAATTATAACAATTCTTCGGTAAATTTACTTCCCTAGATTAAAATTTAAATTGAATATTTTCATGATGATATCATAGTCGTATATAATATGTATTTTAGAAGAAAAAAGTTAAACATAAAATAAAAACTTGTTAAAAGAGAATATTTCATTACCAAATAACTAACTCGTTGAAGAAATTGATAAACATAACGGTGTCTGAACTTTGTTATAACTGCTTAAGTAAACCAAAAGTAATTTGAATGAAATTTTTCTAAACTGTTTTATGATCCAGGTGGAAAGAAACGGATTAAGAATTAATAGTGTGAGATATTTGTAAGATACAGGTAGAAATTGGATAACGAATTGACTGAGAAAAGATTTCTAGTTTATAAATGCTGTAGAGGAGAATGAAGAGAAAAACAATTAGAGGATATTCAACATAAATTATCCAGTGAATGACATTAAGGTAGAACGAAATTATGAAAAACTGATGAAGCAAGCCGAAGACAATAAAGAATGCCATATACTTACTATATTCAATCGTAAACAAATTATTAAAATACAATACGATTATAGGTTGCCCCGAATGCTATGCGTCATTATCTAATATTGGTGAGCAGTAAATAACAGTAGTATTAAAAATTTAGTGCAAAATTATAGAAGTAAACATGATACTCAAAGCAAAAAGTAAATACATTTAGAAGCGCTTTAAGCAATCCTGTACTACTAAAACTATTGCCATATTTCTCACTGCTACAAATGGCTGTATGGGAATTGCATCCCATTATAAAAATTGTGTAACAGGAATTGCGTCATTTAATAAAAATAAGCTAAATTTTAAGGTAATCTAATTTAATAAATTGTTACCTTTAATTAATAATTAAATTTTCTATCTATTTTAAGAATATAAACCAGGGTCGTTTGAAACGTTCTCGGTCTGACAGAAAAGTCATAAATATAACCAAATAATTGGTTGTTTATGGCGATCGAATAAAGAGAACGAGTTTTGATATTTTCTGAAAAATTATTAAAATTAATATTTTAGCCGTTAAAAAGTATTTTGCTTTAAAATATTTTATCCTGACAGTCATACAAAAAGAGTCAGATTCCACTTTCAAGGATTTTTTCCCTTCGTTTGCGACGGTAAGAAATAAGACTGCTGAATGTAAACGTGATCGTGCTCCATTCAAAATTATGAACGCTCGGGATTCAACGATCGACGAAAAACCACAACGGGGTCGTCAAAAAATCCACAATATCGTATATATAGACTGAAGGTAAGCGAGCTTATTGTAATTGCAATCATCTCGATCGAAAGTGTCCTTCAAATTTTACATGATATTTTAGTATGAAAATATTATCCGCTCGATGGAATCTGCGTTTGTAAACAGTCAATCAAAAAGTCATTCGACTGAACTCTTTTCAAGGTGTTTAGACTTCCTTACAGGAATCCGCTGAGTTTCTCCGTTTTATAACAATAGATGAAATATAGATTCACCATTACTTACCAGAAACCAAATAGCGGGTGGGAACAAGTGTATCAAAGAAAATAAAAATGGTCCCATCTGCAGAAAGAGTCATGGCTACTTTTTTTTGTTGAGATTCTCGTGATGTGGTGCGGATGAACTACCTGGAAAAAGACAGGATCATCCACAGGGAGTATTATCGTTTCACTAATGGACCTATTGAAAGGTGCTATTCGGGCTAAACGTCCACATCTGCGAAAAAATAAAAAAATTCTTTCACCACAACAATCTGCCTGTAAAATACACGTCACTGATTGTTGCTGCAAACCTCCATTACTTATGCTTCGAAGTACTTTCATGTGCGCCTTATTCGCCCGATTTTGGTGCCAGCGATTACTTCCTTTTACCAGATCTGAAGAAATGGCACGCTGGATTAAAATTCACTTCAAACGCTGAAGTAGGAGCTGAGAAAACCACTTACTGTAAAGAATTGGTAAAATCGCATTAAATAAAAGGTATTACTATAAAGTTCGAAAGCCATTACTAAATATTATTATTGCAAAGTGACTTAAAAGTCAACAAATTGACAAATAGAAAAAAAAATTGAATTTTTTTGTTTTCTTGGTCAGGCCCAGATTTTCCGAGCGGCCGTCGTAAGTACTATGACAAATACAACTAAATAACAAAATAATTTAAACATTTGAAATTTTGCCTCTTTAAAACATAAAGATGACTATTTAATACAATTTTCCTAAGAAAATATTGTTTGTATAGAAATTAATACAGGTTTGCATTTAACACCGATTGTTTACTTTTTGGACGCTGATAATTATTTGTAATGTATACGTTTAATAATGTAAATAGGGAGATTTTACCGGTTTTATGTTTCAAAATTTGCATCTTCAGTTAAGTTGGTGTTTTTGGTAGTAAAAATAAAAAATATGAAATTAATCTTACTAAGCATCTTTCCGATATAATTCAAGAACAAGTCTCCTTGGTCAAAAGCAAACGAGTAAGTGTTTTCCATTGCCTTTTTCTTCAAAGCTTTACTAACATTCTGGCGTTAAGTAGTATATAAATAACATCAAGTAATGGGATTACTTAGGTCTAGCATTACTTATCGGTTACGACTAGCATCACTTCTCTTCTCATGATGACGTTGTAGCCGATCTATTAAAGGTTTTACCATTAAAAGACAGCTTAACGAAAGCCGAACACTTCTCATTTGAGCTGGACATCCATTTATGGAACCTAAAGTTATAATTTTCAATAAAACAAATTTATTCAACACGCGTCTAATTTTTCCAAAGGAAATTTTATGATTCCTAATGTAACAAACCATGTATTGAACTTGTGATTCCAACTTTCGGTTGTAATTCATATGTTGATTATAAATAAACCTCAGACTAATTTCTTTTATTTTTAATCAGATAGTTCAAAATAGTGACGCAGTTCAATTGCACAGCAACAAGCAAACACGTTGAATAGTTGTTACATTAAACGAAATTCAAAGACTGCTGCAGGGAAGGCGTTCCTGTGCGATCTAATAAACACATACACGCATATAATTACACTCACCCGATCATCCTCTCTCTTTATCTATCTGCATATATACATATATAATTATATATATATATATATATATATAATGCATAAACTATAAGGAAGCTAAGAAACTACTTAGACTAATAACAAATATAGAATAATTTCTTTATTTCTGAGAATTAGATGTTTTCTTTGAAATATCTTTATTTTCTGTTAAAGTTAATAAAAGACAATAATAATTTATAATTCTACAAAAACTATCATATATTTGAGTTAGATACCACGAGAGAGTTGTAGCATATTTATTTGCGAGAATGAAGAAAATGAACGACGTAAAAATAATTTAGACCCCCGTGCTAAGAACGTAAATAACTGGATCCACTACGCATTCGTTATCGTCATGGTTATGAGAATATTAAATATTTTACAGATATTCATTTTAAAGAAAATAAAATTAGTCATTCTACTTCATTAAATTTCTGTTGCCACGGTGACAGAGATATAATAATGAAGTAAAAGAATTCCTTTCTATTTTCTTTAATGAATATCCTTAATACACAATATCACCCCCTTGGGGGCTATGGCTACGATCTGTGGATTAAAACATTTCTTGTGATAACATGAATGTATCCTGAAAATTCAAAAGTGATGGATCCGATGGTTCTCGCCTAATGCTGTTGCAAATAAACAGACTAACTTTTGTATTTGTATATATATATATATATATATATATATATATATATATATATATAAAATATAAAAATATAAATTGCCTGAACTAAAGCGTTTATAGTTAAATATTTATAGAATAGTTATACAACTATTGGATTTATAATACATAAATATAAATATTATAAATTAAAAAAAATTAAATTTAATAAAACAATTTACACTGTAGTTTTTTGGAAATACTAATTTATATATTTATGTATACAAGGTACACCAATAATTGCTCTGTATAAAATATACGATTTTATAAAATAGAGGGGAACGTAAATGTATGTATATTTTTGGATATAAATTATCGCTTTTGACCACCATAAATGAAATTTAAAAATTTCTGAAAATGTTGAAGTATTTTACATAATCTACTCTATTATATCATGCAAAATACAAAATAAATTCAGATATTACTTATCGAAACAAAAATAAATTTTCTTAAAGTTAAATCCCTGTACTTTTATAATTAAGCTACCAAGAAATATTACTTTGAAAGTAAATATTTAGTAATGAAATAACTAAGAATGAGTATTTTATTAAAAGAAAATTAGAATTTGACGAATACAAGCAAAAGAGAGTAACGTGATAAAAAAAGGCTATGTTTATCGAACCTACATATAATAAAATAGGTTTTGTAACAAGCAAAACGTTTTATGTTTGTAGTCATAGATAAAAAAGCAGATAAATAATGAGACTTCTGAAATGTAATGTATTAAGAGAATGATGAAAGTTTAATAAGTTGATAAAGTTTAAAATGAAGAGATTTTAAGAAGGATTCAAGGAAAGAGAAGTTTTTGTCAGTATTTCATAAAATTAATAACTAGTTTGACTGTAACTTTAATTCACCTAGAATTAATTAATTTGATAATATAAAACAGTGGTAAAATCTTTAAAGTAAGACAAATATTATTATATATTAAGTAAATAATTATTGATGTAACATGTATCAAAAAGAAAAAAAAAAATTGTCTAACATTTTAAAGATTAGCTCAGAAAATAAATAAAAACAACAAACTGCATTAAACCAGTCATGATGAAAGATATTAACGACTACTTGTGGCAGAATACAATAAAATTAACTACAGTAATGAACGATTGCACAAACATAAGTCAACGAGTCGACATATCAACGATATATAATTTTTATGACGGGATAATCTAAACGAGAAATCGCTGCAGAGGGTTTACGAATAGTAGTTAATGATATTACGAAATATATAATAATATAAAATATATAATGTTTTCAAAAGTGTTGACATAAAATTATTATTATTATTATTAATTTCAAGAAAATATTACAGTAAAATTAAAAAATAATCAAAATCATTTTGTCCACCTCGGTGGCCAAGCACTACTAATCAGGTAGCGCTTGGTTTTTCATGCGGAGGTTTGTTGAATCCCGGTCATGCACGGGATCTTGCTCTTTAAAAAAAAAAAAAAAAAACATTTTACTCGTACATACAAGAATATACATGAAAAATGTAAATAAAATTTTTCTGAATCCAATATTACCAGCTTAACATACTTTGTTTTTTTTTTTTTTATAATGAATTAAAAATTTTAAATTAAGTTAAATAATCTGATGTAAACACCACTTGACTTCCTTGTACTCCTACTAAATTAAATATAAACGTTTTTTTAAAATAAAAAGTACATAAAATTTTATTTCATTAATAATTAATGACATTTTTTTTCTTTTTTATTATTATTATTGAAATATTATTTATCGTAAATTTTTTTTATTTAACCTCCTGATCGGAGGTTATTATCTGTTTCGATTCGCCTGGTTGGAGGTAATGATGTCACTAGAGGAACGTGTAGAAATCATCCTGTGCAGGTTATTCACATCCTCTACAACAAGCTAGGAGGAAAAAGCAAAGACTAAGGATCAGAGGCGACTCTGAATATGACACCGCAGTCAAATGTTATTTAGAGGCAAGGCGTCAGCTTAATAGGTCTATCAAGAGAGCCAAAAGGGATCATTGGGCCAGACTCTGCGAGGAGTTGGACAATGATCCCTGGGGCCAGGCATACAAAATCGTCACGAAGAAGTTCGGCAGGCGTTTACCGATATTGAGCGAGCATCACGCCAGGGACCAGTTCAACGAGTTATTTCCGTGCGAAGAAGAAGCGATTATCACCTTACCTGATTTTGAGCCCAGGAGATTTACACCTGCCGAACTGAATTGTGCCATTGGCCAGCTTGGCAATAAAAGAAGCCCCGGCGTAGACAGAATTCCAGCTGCTATACTTAAAGGACTTTTTAAAAAACGGCCTTGGGAAATGACGGACATTGCCAGCCATGGGCTAGAGAATGACTGCTATCCGCGGTGCTGGAGAGAAGCAAGAGTTGTTTTTCTCCCCAAGGGTGGAAAGGAACAAGAACAAGTACGATACACCCCGTTAAGCCTTTTAAATAATATGAGCAAGGTGATCGAGAAGATGTTTGCCGCAAGAATTATTGGAGAAATTGAGCAAGGAATGGGGATTAGCCAAAAGCAATATGGATTTTGGAAAGGTCGATCCACAGTGATGGCCGCCAAGAAAGTAGTCTCCTGGATGACAGATGTAAGACGCGGCACCTGGAGGACGAGGGGTGTTCCATTGGTTGTCACATTGGATATCAAGAATGCGTTTGGCTCCATTAAATGGAGCCATATACATAGAGCGCTATTAGCAAAAAATGTTAGTCCATATTTGAGGAGGCAAGTAATGAGATACCTCTCTGATAGAACATGCAAGGTGGCAACGCAAGAAGGAGAAATGGAGATAGATATACATGGTGGAGTGCCCCAGGGCTCAGTTTTAGGCCCATTATTATGGGTCTTAACGTTTGATGAGATTTTAAATCTAGACTATCCTGCTGGGGTTGAAGTTATGGCCTATGCCGACGATTTGGTGGCCTTGGCGAGTGACAGGCATGAATTGGAGGCACAAGAAAAGGCCAATTTGGCATTGCAGATAATAAATGGTTGGCTATGTGAAAAGAATCTAACGCTAAATACTGGTAAATGTAATTTTATTACATTTACTGGCAGAAGGATCATCGAACGGCTAAATATCAAGGTCAATGAACAAGTAATAGCAGAAACAGATAGATTAAAGTACTTGGGGGTCACCTTTCAGAGAAATGGTGCATTTACGGAACACATACATGAGGTTTGCAATAGGGCTGATAAGATGACTAAATCTCTTAATATTATTATGACCTCTCAAAGAGCACCTAAAGCGTCTAAAAGGAGGGTTGTTGCGTCCTCGGTTATGTCATCGATATTATATGCTGTCCCGGTATGGTGGCCTTCAGTACGGATAAAGAAGAACTTGGCACGCTTAGTTAGGACCCATAGGAGACTGTTGCTAGGCGTGGTTTCCGCGTACAGGGCAGTCTCCTATGAGGCGTTATGCGTTTTATCAGGAGTGCCTCCGGTCGACCTTATGGCTCATTTCAGAGTCGAAAGAGATCAAGGTGTTGAAGTGCATGAAGCGAGGCATAGGCTAATAGAGAGATGGCAGGAGAGATGGAGCACAGCAGGCCCTGGAGACAGGACCAGAAGGCTAATCCCCAATCTAAGGAACTGGATATATAGAAAACACGGTGAAATAAACTTTTACACGTCACAGTATTTTACAGGACACGGTAGTTTTAATTACTATCTGCATAGAGTCGGTAGAAGGGAAACTGCAGCCTGTATGTACTGTGACTGTGATGATGATGTCGAACATACTTTCACTGTATGTCATAAATGGAGGGAAGAGACAGACGGTATTGACCTGTCATCTGATGGAACTGGGAGACTAATCAATAACATGATAAACAGTTAAGAAATTTGGAAAAAAGTTGAGTTGGTCATCAAAAGAATACTTACGCAGAAAAACAATTATGAGAGCAGACTAGGTTTTTAAACTTTAGCATAGGGCAGGGTGGACAGCCTCAGTGGTGAGGGCTGACATGCCGAGGTGTGTCGGTTCTGATGATTCACTGGGGACTCCTAAGGGTTTTATCGTTAGGTTAATATCAAGATCTGAGAAGTCCCAATCCCCACAAGGCGACAATGCTGGTATTGTCGTGACGTAGCGATATACGGATGGGGCAAAAGAACTGACCGGTGGGCCTACCTGCCATGCCGGACTTATAGCCGGTAGGTGGGAAGGCCCATTAGAGTAGAACAGGCACTCCCCTGGGTGGCGTAATACCAACCAGTCGGACCGGCCCCCAAGGGAGTAGAGTTCAAAAAAAAAAAAAAAAAAAAAAAGGTTATTCACATCGCGCTGTTGGTTGACGTCATCCCGAACGCCATCCAGTATCACATAACACTGTGGGAAGATTACTTGACAAATTTAATTGGACAAGTTTAATGCCGATTTCTAGGTGGGAAAGGCCACAGACAGATGACGCAGTGCAAGAAGCTGTGTTTGCCAAGGTTTACGGCAGTCCAAAGAAGTCAGTCCGGGGAACCGCCCTGGAAATGAATATTCCTCAAGCCACGATATACTGGGGAAGGAAGAATTTCACCCATTCAAGCTCCCATTCCTGCAACACTTATCGGGAAATGATCCTGATCATAGCATGGAAATGTGTGGGTGGTTTTTGAACAGGATTGAGGAGAATGTGGACTTCCACATTCACACTCTGTACTGTTTTCCGATGAGGCTAATTTTTACGTGAAAAGTTAAATCAATTGACAAAATTTGGGCTACTAGTCATAGGAGAACTTCCATCAGTACGATCTCTCTAAACAACAGGGATCTGAAACGTTCATATCATCGGCCCGTAGGTTTTGAAATATATGTGGAAGACGAAAAACACCTGAAAATGCTTAGAAATTGGCTGATGCCCGCATTGGACATCATCGGAGAGCGGTTCTGAATGGTTCATGCAAGACGGAGCCCTACCGCACTACGCGCGTGCTGCAAAACGCTGGCCGGGTGAAACCTTTCCTGAACATTGGATTGGTCGCATAGGATCTGTTTAATGGGCTCCACCGTCGCTAGATGTGAGTCCAATGGACTTTTCACTCATAGGGATATCTATAGTCACGGTCTGCAGTGTGAAGATTCGCGATCTAGCTCACCTACTCACCAAGATTGTAGACGAATGCCATGCCTAGACAACCAATATGGGTCCGGGGTGTTAAACAACCTGAGATTCCATCCACAAATTTGTCTGAAATTCGACGGAGGATGTATTGAAAAAATAATGCGATTTCGCCTATGGTATGGGACTTTCCGCATACTCTGTAGATATTTTTAATATCTATAAGAATTACTTACGCATAATATTATTAAGACACCTTATTTTATTTATCAAATCCTCTTTTTCACTCATTTTTATTTATTATTCGCTTAAAAACGTTAAATTTTTTTTTTTTAAATTTATAAAAGCTGCATATTTCATTCATCAGTTTTCATTTAATTTAAAATATCAAATAATATTTTAAAGTAAATAAACATTACATTTTATTAAAAAGCATATTACTTTTTAATTACATTAAGAAATATATAGCTGTATAAAATTATATTGGTTTATTAGATAGATCATTTCAAAAAACTATAATTAATTTTAATAATTTATTAAAACTTTATTACCATATTTTACGACGTAATAATATTTTGAAATAATAAAATTAAATATTAAGATAAAAGCAAATAAGATAAAGAATTACAATAATAATAGAAATATTTGTCAAAATATTTCGCAAATATTTTAACTGCGAGAATATAATATTAAAAGGGATAATATAGAGATTAGAATAAAAGGAAGAAAAACAGAATTACGGAGGGAAATATAATTTGTTGACTATGAAATATATAATGGAGGTAATAAAGACGACATTAATGCAGCTTGCAAAAGATTATTTTACGGTTACTAACAGTTATAACGTTGAATAATATACAGTCGTAGACTTAAAATCTATACTATACTCGCACAGTACAGTCAAGTAAAGATGTAACAAGAACTAAAAAGAGAAGTAGAAGAAGAAAAGGGCGTAAAGAAAAGGAGAGAATGATTAGATTAACGTAAAGGGCAAGAGAGGTGTACAACAGAAGAGTAAATTAAATGTTCAAGTATGATAAACGATGAAATGTAATGTTGTTGCGTTGTGTTATTCCGATTAAGAAATAAAATTTAAAAGACAAGTACTATATTAGGATAGCGTATACTATAGCAAAGTAATAATATATTTTAGCAGTAAAGAATAACGATTCTAATTCATACATTAACATAAAATCTAATATAGTTCATAAATACCCAATGTTATTTATGCAGAAACATGCATATAAATAAAAATTCACAGTGGAAAAACGTGCATAATAGGAATATTTGTTCCTTACCAAAATTTGACCGTCTATACATAATTAAGTAAATAAGTATATATATATATATATATATATATATATATATATATATATAATAAAACACTAATTAGTATTATTAAAATTATCTTCTTTTTTTAAGGTAATCATAAATTACAAAAATATAGCATAAAATAACTGGCATACCAATTGGCTTAAAATTTATTACGCTTTTCCAGGACATCACATTCAACAAAACATTTATATATCACCCATTTATTCCGATAGTACTTTTATTTGGAATCGAAAAAGGATGATATATGGATTTTTTTTTAGTAAGATATATTAAATAAAAATCATAAAATTTTAAACGAAATATTTTTTGTGTTAAATACAAAACCTGTTTTGTTGCTTTAATAAAAATAATAATTTATTAATATTATTATTTCGTGTTTTATTGTATAAATTAAATATTTTACCTAAAAAAATTGGCAAACTATATTAGGTAGAAAAAAACAATTAATAAAAATTTTATTTAAAATCTAAAACTAGATGACTGTTTGAATTGTACCAATAATCATCATCAGTAGACTGAAACAAAAAAAAAAACTATTTATAAGAAAATAAGCAAATAAATTTGATAAATAGATTATACATAAATAAATATATATATATATATATATATATATATATATATATATATATATATATATATATATATATATATATATATATATATATGTAATGATTTACGAAGTATTTAAAAAAAAGCTTTTATGACACGTTCTACTGGTGAAAATAAAAAATCCTAGGTTCGGAAACGCTTCATAAGCGAGTGTCGGCTGACGAAAGGTTTCCCCTGATTTCTGCGCCTTCGGTAAAATTAAGCCAAACTGTACTTTTGTGACCGCAATAAAGAGGTATGTTTTGTGGTTTTATATGAAACCAAACCTGAAAAAAAAAGATCCAGAACTGTATTTTTTGAAAACACTAGGGTAAAAACAGAAAATTCAGGTTGGAAAATACACCATTTTATGTTCGGAGAAAAATAACTTTTTTTGGTAATAAAAACATATCGTGTTTAAAATAAATAAGTACTGTGTTTGTAACATAATAATCTATTCCAAACATAAAAACAAAAAAAAAACAAGCATGTGTTTTGCGATTCCAATATTTTTGTCTTTACCTCAAATTTTTCAAAAACTACTAAAATTACAGTTCTGGGACCTATTTATTTTTTAGGTCAAATTTCATACAAAAATCTCTAAATTTACGTCTTAAATTGGACCCCAAGAATTAGTCTGGTTTAATTTTCTCGAAGGCGCAAAAATCAGGGCAAAATCTTTCGCCAGCCTACACTTGCTAACAAAGCGTTTCCGGATCTTTATTTACATCAACTTTGTTCTTTATTTTCATCAGTAAAACATGTCCTGAGCACTTGTTACATTCTTTGTGAATCATTTTTGAAATAAAGACGGGATAATGAATCGAATAATTTTGCAACACTGTTTTTTTTTTCAAAGATAGATTTGAGTAGGAATGAAACCGCTAAATACCGCTTTGTAGCTTACTGAAAAACGTTTAGTTACAATAAAGAAGTGAAGTGGAGAACAAGATGACTTTGGTGTGAAAGTATTTTACAAAATCGATGACTGTTACTTAATCTTTAAGCGTGAATTTCGAAAACATTACCCAATTGATCGCAATCGTGTTGTTCTACCAGCTCATGCCATCAAGACTTGGGTTTGAAACATTGAGGCGTTGTACGCTAAAAAGAAAGGTGGTAGTGTAAAAACAGCATGTAATATACCCGACAATAGCCCGGTTGTGAGAAAGGCATTTAAGCGAAGTCCATGCCGGTCAGCGAGTCTCCATTTTATGTCACTTGGACTGGAATATACGGCGAATGTTTACACAATGACCTCCAACTTTACATCCTAAAGTTTGATAAGGGATAAGGCTTATATATAATTGTCAGGATTTCTGAACAAGAAAAGTTTCCAATACTGGGATTCCAAAAAGACCTAGATTTCCCTAGAGATGTAGGAAATAGTAATAGGTGATTAGCAAGAAACTTACGAAGTGTATATGACGAAATGGCGATCATCTGCAAGATGCCATTTTTCGACAATAAATTATCTTTTTCGGTGACTTAAAAATCAAAAGTAGTAAATGTTTTCACATCTATGTCGAGCACATACTTCTTAATACCAAATAAAATTAATAATTTACACGTAATAACGTTTTTAAAATCGTCCGATTCACTACCGCACTCCGATTAGACAAGACATATTTATTAGTATTTTAAGATTAACTCCTAGAAATTTAAAAAGAAATAAAATAATAAAAAAAAAAAAAATTCCTGTCGGCACGTCGAAAGGCGGAGGTAGATTTCACCGGAGCTAAATAGGGGATAAAAAAGATTTCCACCTTAAAATTAAGAATAACTTCAAATTTACTCAATACCACAATGGTTGCATGTGAAAAAAGATCAAATGTTTAGCATATGACAAGCCCATCTTCTTACAATTCCAGCAAATGTTTGGTCATCCCTTGCCGTAAGGGTTAGTCACATCAAAATTTGATTCACACAACAGTTTTAGGTAATCTTTAGAGGGCTAACGATCACTTTAAACCGATTCGACACTGTGCCTATTAACGGAGGTATGATATTTTTGTCTTCGAATCCCCATTTTTTCCACCTCCTGGACCAACCGTTTGCGCTATCAAAATACTTTACTTAGACAAGTTTTAAACCCTTACCCAAAGAATAGTAGGAACTTAAACGAATTCAATATTTTACCTAATAATAAAGTTATAGCGGTATTTTTTTCCGAAAAAACCGCTCCCCCCATTACCATTTCCATGGTCTGATTTTGGCCGTTAAAGAACTCGACCGAGATTTTGGGCCGTTATATTTTATGTATCAATTTGGAAGGGATTGGCACACAATTACGGCAGTTGTGGTGTACATAAGAAAGTGAAATATATATATATATGAAAGTATATATAAACTTTTGAAACACCAAGATATGTCGAAATTTTCCGGAAGTCGAATCATGGTATACATTACAATAGGTAGCTTTCTTATGAAATCTACATAATATAAAGTACTAAGTATGTAAAAATATATATTTTTTTGTAAATATTGTTATCCATTTTTAGACATATCTGATATTTTTAAAAATGAACAAACAAATAAAATAAAAACAAAGAAAACGATAATAACAGGAAAAAATTAATAAATATAATCTTATTAAATTTATTTTTATGAAATTTTTCGTTTGCTTTCTATTTACAAAAACAATAATTTTATATCCTTACTTCAATTTGCATTTTCATTTCTGTAGGTTGTAGAATTCAGTATGGTCGCGTTTTTCCTCGTATAGAGCAGTTTAGCATGATTGCTTTTTTAATACGTATAAACATACGTTATAGTCATCAATAAATAATATAAGTATTCAGAATTTCAATGATAAATCCCGTACTTTTAGATTTTATTTCATGGGAGTTTTTTAAAGTGTTATTCAGTTTAGTTATATAATTACATTTAACAAGAAACGAATTCAATTTCTGATTAAAAATTCTAATTATTTATTTAATATCTCATTAAAAAAAATTAAAATTCTCGAAATGTAAAATTCTCGTTTAAATTCAATGTAGACTCTCACATCTGTAAATAAATTGTAGTATTACAGCCTCAAACATGATATACTTGTCTTTTAACGAGAAAAATGTGATATTTCAAGTCAAAGCTGAAGAATATAGTAGAAATTAGTAATTTCTGTAAGTAATTTTTGAACAATTATAATATTTTTCTGATTTCATTAAAAATTTGATTTTGGGAAAACATTTTTTATGCAATTTTGAACCGTAAAATACCCTATTTCAAATGACATTATTTGGAACAAAAGTGATAACAGTAGGGAAATTGTGAACGGCGAGCGATATCTACAAGAACAAAAGCCCTTAATTAATAAAAAAATATTTCCACTTTTTTATGTTCCATACGTATATAACGTGGGCAAACCCATGACGGGGGATGCTAGTTGAAAATAAAACGACAGAGCAAGCAAGTATTCATGCTAAATATTTGGCGTATGAAATTCTGTTTAGAGGCGAATAAGATGTACAGGATAAAACTGAAAAATTCTAATTGTTACATCAGAAGAGCTTTGAAAAAAAAATTACCAATCTCCGTGGTGGAGTGAAAGGCACCTCATCCAGAGGTCCTGGGTTCGAATCCTGGTCAGGCATGACATTTTTCATACGCTACAAAATTTCATTCTCATAGGGCTAAATGATCAAAGCAGTCGATGTCCGTCATCTCACAAAAAAAAAAAAATTAATAAAATATTTATGACATCATTCGTTCTCGGAGTTTATGGAACTTTTGTTATGTGAAACAGAAATGTTATATCATACTATACAAACCGAACAAAACCTATTCTCAGCAGAAATGCTACATATAGCGGAATATGTCATATAAGATCAGAAGCGAAATACTTATTAATAGAAATGAAACAAACATTTTCATTCCTAATAATGGAAAAAAAAGATTCAGGGAAAATTCGATGGATCACGTGGAAAATATAATCGGTAAAATAATGTCTAATCTATTATGTAAATTAAGCCGATCGGAATAAACGGTTTAGGTGATCTAAGAAAGTGTGATCATTACAGGCAATGAAAAAAAAAATAATGACAAGATGAAGTGATTGGTGAAAAAATCAAATTCTTACCAGTAATCAAACCCGAGATCAATTAATCTAAAAGCCAGCATGTTAACCACTAGATCAATCGGCCAGCATTATAAATAAATAAATACACAAAAATAATTTACTGAGCACAACTGGTTTGATAGTATTAAAAAAAGAAGAAATTGGACAAAAATTTATTAGGCAATATCGCATAAAACGAAATAATTTTATGTGATGATACATTTTAATGCTTTTTAGTAATGAAACTAAGTAAACCAAAATAATGGGCTACAGTATAATTCGCAAACGGGTTGATGTGGAAAGAACCACAATTACATCTTGTTGTAGACTAACAAAAAATTTATATGGTCTAAACAAGTCGTCATTAAAGGTAATGAAACTTGATTCGTATTAAACTGTAAATGTATTACATGTCAAATTGTATTAACATGTTTAAATGTTTATAAATATTAAAAGTGAACTAAACTTCTTGAAAATTCGTAATTAAGAATATAGCGTACCAATTGCCCCTTAATAACCAAAGTGTAGTCAGACAGCATACTTTACTACAATATGCTGTAATTACGTTATTTTATTTTCATAACATAAAACCGAAGTTTACAAAAGTAAACTAAGTCATACACATTTTAACTCATTTATGATCAAAAGCTTTTTTTTACTACGAAAAAAAATATTTACAAATCTTAAAAAAATCAATATATTTTTTAAACTATACTTTTTGTATTACTACATAAATTGTTAATTTAATACAAAAGTGTAACAGTTTCTTTTTTTTCTTCTACTTTTAACAGGTGTAACTAAATTCAAGCTACAATAGGATCGATTTAATAACTCCGAAATTATTTAATGCTAAATTTATTTAATCCATCGAAGTCGAAGTCAATAAATTTGGAATTTAAAAATGTAAAAAATTAAATAATTCCTATAAAAATTCAATTTTATTAAATTGTTAAAATATCTTTTGTCTATTATATGGACATAATTTATTTGTGTATATACTTTAATAAAATTTACAACATATTTATTAAAAAATAATATTTTCTCTTTCTAATTTTAAACAAGTTATTACTTGTTTAAAATCGCATTCAAATATGTAATATGTATTTTTGTTTAAAATAAATAGCATAAAATATTATTGAATTATAGTTTACAGAGATATTAAACGTTAAAAAATTGAAATATCGGTTTTTTTTTTAAAATGAAAACATGAATTTTATTAATTTATTTGAGTCTGCCAAATTAAACATGCATACCGAATTATATAACAGTAAATCGGTTCTGAGAAATGAATTCTTGTTTAAAATACGAAAAACGAAGCGTTTTCTGAAAACTGGCATCTACTGTCCGGAATTTTGGTTTTTATTTTCGTCTGTGTGTAGTAAACTCATACGATAGAAAAAAATCATTTGATATTTATTTTATGAATAAAAGTATAATCATTGTGTTTTTTTAGGATTACACTAAGATATTAAAATATATGTCTATGTTCAAAGAATAATCGGGCAAAACTGCTTATCAATAACATTATAAAATATCTAACATTTTTTCTGAAAGACTGCAATTAATATTAAAAAAAACCTGATTTACCCCAAAAAATAAAAAATAAAAATTTATAAATCTTATACAAAAATAAAAACCAAAGGAAACATTGCGCATGACATAGTCATACCCTGTGTGGAGTCGCTGAATGATCAGAAGTACATTTCGATATTTTCACAAAATAAAATACTTCTTAAGGAAATATGAGGTTGATCATGGGGTTTTTTTTAGTGTCTGGAGAAAAACTAGTTTACTGTATCATGTATTTAAGTTCGGACATACAAAATTCTGTTTAGTAATGGGTTAGCACCAGGTGGATAATCCAAAAGGACGCTGGCTTTAAGCTACGATATTTTACCGAAGAAAGGATCAACTTTTTCTGGGTTAAGATATCACGATTTCTCGAGGAATCGTAAGAAGGATAAACTCCCACTGTCACAAAACTAATAAGTATTCTTCAGGTGGGGCTGGTTGTCTGTCCATTTCACGTTCTCTCCGTGCACCATTTACCGATATTTATCCCACCATAATGGGTCAAATTTCGTAACTTTTGGCCAGTACACCTATGAATCACCTGATCCTGATGACGAATATAAGGACATATAAAATGATCATCATCCTTAGCATTTGTTGTTTAATTAGTGGCTTTATTTATGAACCTAATTTATTGCCAGTGATTAAAAACAATGAGCATCTTAAACAAGGATGGTTTTAGATTAATTTAGGATCTCTTAAATCCTCAGAAAATACGATACACTGTTGAAAAACTTGAAACTAATTATTTATTTTTTAAAAAATCTTTTCGGAGGTACTGCATAAACGAAAAAACAATATTTTTGATTAAATAAATGAAAACAGTATTAGAAAAAGACATATACGTATAATCAACTCTTTGGCTGCCTTTGAACCTTAGTATAACCTTAAAGATGTACGGTATTTAAAGTTGAACTATAGATGTACTGAATTTAAACTTATAATGAGTTAGGCTTTGCAATGTAAAAGATAAAACTAATTTGCCTATAAATCTGAAATTTCAGACCTAACCGTCTTAGAACAGACCTTAGAATTAAACCTCAAGAGTCTTAGATTTAAGTAGAAATCTAATTTCTACTTAAAAATATTACTATTATTTCATTTAATTGATTCAGAAAGTGTTGTTTAAACGTTGATGCCAATCATTTTTTAGTTCTGTTGCAATTTCAAGCATAGTCAACCAATACTGAATTTTGTACTCTTATTACCAGTCTATTGGGTCTAATGGAAGTTTTTTTTTACAACCCTGAATCAAAACGAAAATTTACAAAAATATTATTCCCAGTTAAAACTAAAATGCTAACGACAGTTGAACTGTCTTGAAATTAAGCTTTAATTAAACTGACAGCTAAACATAATTATTCAAAGGTTGTTAGGTCTGAAATTACAAATTTATACGCAAATTTTATTTGTCTTTTACATTCCAAAGCCTAGCTCGGTTCAAATTTAGTCATATTACTTTCAAAGGGCAGCGAAGTGTAAGGTATTATATTACAAAAACCATACACATGTGTGTGGATTTTTTCTAGTTAAATAAAAGACTACTTTATATTTATTATAAATAAATAAATATCAGACAAATCTGAAGTCACTGAATAGAATAAAAGCAAAGGTAACATTAAAAGTTATTAAAGAATATAAAAGATAACTTTCAAAATGGAACTTTTTCTTCTAAATGTGTACCTTTCAAAACTAATTAGGAACTAACTCCTTGAAAAAAGAACTGCTAATAATTTTTGAAAAGTCATTTTAAAGAATAAATATTAATAATTTGAAAGTTAATCGGTAATAATATGTTAATAATTATTAACCGAAACCATCTTTGTCACGCTATCTCAACGAATAAAACATAAAGATTTTTATATCTTTATTCAGTATAAAAAATTATATGAGACTTCCTAATTTATTTTTATGTATTTTAGAAGCTTAATCATAAATAATAATTAAAACAATTATCAGTATATATGTTATAAAAATTAATTAGGCATAATCTACTTTACCAAATTGAAGACAACGGTAGAGTAGAATACCGTTTCCGATGCCTATGGCTGTGATGATACTAATCCTTCTGTCACAAAACGGTGCAGCAGATTTAAATATGATCATCTGGAGGTCCCGGGTTCGAATCCCGGTTAGGCAAGGCATTTTTTACGCTACAAATATTGTCATTCATCTCATCCTCAGAAGAAGTACCTAACGGTGGTTCCGGAGATTAATAATAAAATAAAAGATATAAATATGAATTCAGCCCGTATGATTAATATCTGAGTAGTTTAGAATGAATCATTGTGTCTCCCACGTGCAAGTACAATTATCGTTTTATGCGTATAATAATGTACTGTAAGCTACCAGCTGTCTGGAGCCGTGGCATGCCGATGATAAGCAATTAAAAATTTTGTTAAGTCTTTATTATTGATGTTTAATAACGATAACATCGTTTGTAATGCTTCACACTATTATTCATTTCAGTGAAAGAAAGTGTTTCAGTCTGTGTTATCGTGTTACTCCATACGGTACGATACAGATTTATAGTTCAATTTTAAAACAGTTGTATTCAATGTTATTTTCTCTAATTTTAAATTATCCTATGTTTTTGTGTCGATCGGAAATGAAAGATCTGTCAAGTGGGGTGATAACCCCGGCAGAAAATGATAACCGATTAATAGTAACACACGTACGAAGTAAAAATGGGTTTTTGAATGGTGGTTTATAGATATCTGAATCCAGATCTTTCCAAGAGTATCACGAAGAAATGAATAGTAATAATTTTATGCAGCGGTATAAAAGATTTTTCGAAATTATTGCTGAAGGATCCGTCATAGTAATGGATAATACGCCGTACCATTATCTGAAAAAGTTCGAAACACTTCGACCCGAAAATCGGTAATACCCGAATGATTAAAACATAAAAAACTGCGTACACCGAAGACATGTTAAAAGTAGAATTTATAAAATTAGTAAAATCAGATAAACTAAAATTAATTATAAAATAAATGAAATAGCAAAATTAAAAAAAAAATTGTTTTGCGTCTTCCTCCATACCATTGAAATTTTAATCCGACTTTTTACCGTTTGACTTGTGCCCATATCAATTCTGATAATTGATGTGTAGGAATGTCAGGTAGCTGATCACCATCTTCAATTTCACCATCTTCGAGATCCGGCATGTCTTCATCTACATTCATGTCTTCATCGTCACTCGACTCAGAAGATGTTTCGTGTTCTGCTACATTAAAATTTGTATCATCAGAATCGCTAATAATAACAAAATTACTTATTTCACTGTCACTAGTTTCCGGTAAGCTACGCCGAATTTCTTCAGAATTCATATTAAATCACAATAAGCAGCACGACACAAACTTTAAGCAACATGCATTAAAAACTAACATAACCTGAAAAGTAATGCATTTGGAAAGTAGCATATAGTGCTGCTCCCCAGTGTTCATTGTTATTACTAGAGGATGAGAAAATCTATCACAACCCAGTACAAAGATAACTGAACCAGCACTCCAAATGAATGGTACTCTATATATTAATGCTGCACAGTACGTTGGAACCTTGTATTACATGAGAGTCATTTTGATATACATGATGAAACCAAAAGGTTCATTGCGTATCATATCAATACACAAGGGCACAGACGAAAATACAAGAAAATTCCGGGTTGTAGAAAAAAACTGGTTTCTGAAGACTGGATTTAAACTGTTAAGATAAATATTTCATTTTATTACAATTTTTGTATTACAAGTTATTTTCATGTTAAAAGTAAAGAGAAGTTTTTAGAAGTGAAAACTTCTTTAGGCGCGTTGTGTCAGAATTTTTTGTACATACGAATTACATGGGAACATGAGAAAAAAATTGTTGACTCGTAATCAAAATCTGTAGCGTAACGCAAGGCGCTAATCTTATACATATATATATATATATGAAAAAGAAAAAGGCATAGAGCGAGAATATATATACGCATATATGAGTGTGTAGTATAATATGTTGTAGCAGAGGATGGGTGGTGGGGAAAAAAAAACTGCCGGTGATTCACAATAATTCTCCCTCTCTATCGATCATACTAATAAAAAAATAAATAATTGTTTAAATTCAGTGTAAGTGTAACATATAATATTTATTGAGTTTCGATAACATATGTGAAGAGTTTCAACATCTAATTTATATGCATTAAAAAATCATTAACCTTGTCGGTAAATATTGCTCTTTATTGTTAAAAAATTACATTATATGAAATATTTTGGTCCTGCAATTCTGTGAGGGCGAATTTCGCTCGCGCTAGTATCTCGAGAACGGTGGCCGCTAGACGCATGGGACTAGGACCTATCGTTCCGGGTGATCGCTTTTAAAAACTGTTCAAAATCGCCTTAAAAATACCCTAGGACGCACCGTTTTCGAGATACGCTCTTTTTTTATTTAAAGAAAGATATGTCTGGGAAATCATCCAGTTTCATATGTAAAATATAAATAAAATAACATCAGCTGTCACTAATTAGCTATTACAACTATAAAAAAAAAAATCTACAATACCGCTTTCACTGAAAGTAATGATGACTGATTGATGCAGAACATCGTTTTAAATTTGCAGCTTTAACTGAGTAGCTGTTAGATTATAAAAACCAACAATAATTTTGAAATTTTAATCGTAAATAATGATCGTTGCATATATTAAATAATGACCAATGATATACACACATATCGCTGAAAGTAATGATGACCTACATCGTCATCAGAAATTTAAAATTAATCGTGCTTTTTGCAGTTAAAACATATGTTTTACTATGAATTTTTCAGTAAATCAACTGTATCAATATGTGAACACACATTCATCATTGAAAGTAGCAGTTCTTTAATGTATTCGAATAAACCCGTGAAAAGAGAAGTGGAGGTTCAATAGCGAATTCATTTGTTGGTTTTTGTTGTAATTTTGGGGGCATCTCAAACCCGTGTTTTACTACGTATTTTCCAGTAAATCCACTCTTTCAGCGTGAAAATTTAACTACAAACGGGATAATCGTGGAAAACACACGTTCACATTGTGTGTCAAATCGGTTCTAGAGGTAAAAGGTTAAAGTGGCTATTGAACGTAAACATTATATGCTACTTGTAATATATATTAATTCGAAACGATTGCGATCCCATATAAGTTTTCACTTCAGCCGTGCGGTCTTAAGCACACATATTTTTTCTCTGTTGGATTGCGCTAAATTAAATTAGAATCCTACTACTATGTTTCGGTTTCAGCCGCTTTCGTGAAACAAATTATAGTAGTGGAATACAGTAGAAGGGATAGTCCAAGTATACTATGGTGGGAGAAAGGCGGGAACTGAAAGTATTGCAAGGTCATTTCTTATTTTGTGTAGAATCCGCTCCACTTTCAACTCGACTTATTCATATCACACCCCACATCACAAGATATAATATCCTACTGGAGATGGTTATTTCCTTATCTTCACAGCATGTATCCTAGAATAATTTAACCAACAGTATTATAATAATATTTTTTATTTAAAATGTTTTAATTTGTTAAGTAGTGATTTACCGCCGATCTCCGTGGCGCAAGTGGTACGTCTCGGCCATTCATATGGAGGTCCAGGGTTCGAATCCCGATCAGGGATGGCATTTTCATACAGTATAACGTTGTCATTTCATCTCATCCTTTCATGCAATACCTAACGGTGATCCCGGAGGCTAAAAAAAAAAACAAACAAAAAGTGATTTATCGATGTTGTCAATTAAATCAATAGATCAATATTACTATCTTTTATATAAGCTATCTAAATTTAATCTCAACCGTTCAATATAAATTTAAAACATATAAAATTATTATTAATATTAAAAAATAATATTTTGCCCCAACTGTGATAAAATGTAAATTCAATATTAAAGAAAACATTTTAAACTGTAATAGCTTCTATAATAAAATAAATAATAATATATAACCAAATACAAATGTAAATAAAAAAATAAAAAATAAAATTGAGAACAGAAAAAAAGAAAAGAAAATGATAAATTATGATGTTATAAAAATAAGAATGAAAAATATATTCAAATAATAACAAAACAAAATTATATTATATACCCGTGTATATAAATAGTAAACTACATAAAAGAAAAATGAATTGAGATACTTAATCATTCTTTTTTTTGACATCAGATCATTCACTTGAGAAGAAAAATAAAATTTAATGAGTAAAAAAGAACAAAAACCATAATAATAAAATAGAAAGAAGAAATAAGTAATTATATAATTAATTAAAAGTAAAGAAAAAATATTTACTGACTAAGAAGGTAATTAATAAATAAATAATGTAATTACTAATATTTTTTCTTTTTTCATCAAAATATACAGATGATTAAAAAGTATATCATACACTTATTCTGTTAAAAAAAGAACTTTTAATTATTCTGCATGTTTCGGAATATTAAATAAAAAATATCTCAGCAAATAAGACCTTTGAATGAAATAAAATAAATTGTAATTTGTAATTTATGTGTGTAGTTATATATATATATATATATATATATATATATATATATATATATATATATATATATATATATATATATATATAATGTAAGAAAAATAAGATATCTTTGATATAAAAGATCATGGGTATAAATTTTATATAAATATCACTGCATGATATCTCATTCCCATTTATTTAAACCCTGAGAAATAAACAAAAATGTCTGATTTTTTCCCTCCCGTAACTTTCTCATATTATTGAAAAAAAAAAAAAAAAATTAATTAACCATTCCACCCTAATTATAAAACAATACGATTATGATTATTAAATCCATATTTGTATATGCTTAAAATTAAATTTATTTAATTTTAAGCATATACATATAATAAATATGGTAATTTTAAGCATTAATTTAAATATTAAAATTCTTAGAATTAACAAAACCTTTTGCTAAAAACCGTTGTTTAATTTCCGTACAAATGTGAATTCAGGTGTCTGTGAATCGACCTTCTCGGAATCCACCTCAACCTTGCTTTACGGCAATTCAACTTATCATGGATAGTGGAATGGACAATGCAGATACTCAAACTACAAATTTCAGCAATTTTCAAAGGTTTTATTAGTTTGTCCTTGCGAATAAGATCTTTAATACGATTTTGTAAAATGTCAATCAAAACTTCCACCGGTCTTCGGCTACGATAAAAATCAGTGACGCTTGTTCTACCCGATTTAAATTTTTCGATCCGCTTATAAAAATTTGGACGGTTAATGTCTTTTACCGTACTTATTTAACATCTACGAGTGAATTGAATCGGTTTTTATACCTTCAGAAAAAAATCTTATTGCAGGATGTTCTTCCACGGTACAAGCGGAGCCGACATTTTTAAATAAACAAAGGAGGTTGTTATAATAATGGAAGTTCTTTTCAAACAGCTGATATTTTCGATGACATTGATTTCGATTTGAACGTCAAACAGTTACAGTTAATTCTATTAATTATTTGTTCGCTATTCCCATTTGTCTTTTTCATTATTGAACGAACCATATACATCTACCGTAAAAGCTATGTCGTTCGATAATTTTGGTAGTAAAAATTAAAAAACCTCCGACGAAAAGATATGGAAACATGTGAAGTTTGTTTACGTGTTATAGGAAAGAATGCTTAATAGCAACAACTTCGTAGGTAAAGATATAGCTGGCCGTCGTATTGGCACGGGGAACTCTCGCTGAAATTTAATCGATAAAAAGACTAATTAGAAAGCAGAAAATAATTTCGGAAATTTAAATAGCAGAAAACATTCCTTACAGAATAACAAATTATTTCGATAAAACAACATTGAATTTTTTTTACAGGCTTTTAAATTAAGTTACCGGTAAAGAAGATCACAGTTTTCGATTGAAGATCATAAACCCGCTCCGAGAGTCGACCGTCGAATAAAAAATACAAGATGACACTAAACGTATTACTAATATTTATTTTCTTTACTTTTGTAAGAAACAAATTTACAATATGCATATTTATACATAACATTTTTAAAATGATCATTTATTACTCGTTAATAAAGGATCACGACGAATTTCATTACTTAAAAAAAAAATTATTATAACATTTTTATATTTTTTCTAGATAAAGTCTCACTTATACTTTCATTTTCTTTTTCAGTTTTACGAGTATCATCTGCTGTGATTATTAGCCCGATGGAATGTTTAGCGTATGAAAAATGCCATGCCTGATCGTGATTCAACCCGAGATTTTCGGATAAAAGGTCGAGACGCTACCACTCCACCACGGAGATCGGCTTTAAGAAATTGTATAAATCTCCACATTTTAATTTCTCCAAATCGGTTCATATTAAACATAGGTGACAATTTTTGATCGGATAAATTCTTCGATCTATATATGTATTATTAGTTATATGAAGATACTTTAAAGCTAAAATTTATTCAGATAACTCAAAAGATAACATTAACTTGAAAATTTGACTATAAATCTTAACGCATACAAATTCAGATATTTTTATTTGCCCAGTGAGTCACTTGAATAAAAGATATAAAAGTGTCAACATAGGTATACAAAAGATACCATCCTCCATGGGACGAGTGGTAGCGTCTCGATCTTTCATACGGAGGTCCAGCGTTTCGAATCCCGGTCAGACATGGCGGGATTTCACACGCTACAATATTGTCATTTCATTTCATCTTCTAAAATAATACCGAACGGTGGTCCCGGAGCCTAAATAAACTACTGCTATATGCAAATTTATGAAATAATTTTTGCCGACAATCGTAGCGGATTGGTAGCGTTCAGTATTTTTATTCGGAAGGTCCCAGGTTTTTATCCCGATCAAGCATGGAATTTTTCATACGCTGCAAAATTCCATATCCGACATTCCACCCATAAGCTTCAAGCATATGTGGTGAGTTAAATCATCAACAAAATAAAATTATATGTAGTTTTCCCAGATAAATTTTAAAAAGTAATTTATTAATAATGAAGTTATAAGAAACAATATCCATAAAAGTGTAATCATTTTGTATATTACTTATATTTTTTAATACGTCTTTTTTTTATTTACCATATAATACAGGAATAAAGGAAATTATTACATAATAATAAATCAAAAAATCATTACATTACTAAAGGATACCAAAAGAATAAGGCAACAACTGGCAAAAGGAAAACTTATTCGTTGGTTTCAGTTATTCATAATTTTTTTAATCATACTTTAAAATTTTACTAGCTTAATAATACGATGAAATTAATTGTAAAAACTGATTAAAATAATTACAGAACAGTAAAAGTAAATAAAAAAACTTATGATGAAAGAGAGTTCATATGAAATCAGGTGGAAAAAAAATTATTTTACTTATTCCTTGGATAACAATGGGCTTTAGATTATTTTTATTATAATCATTCGATTTTAATGGTGATAGAATTTATAATAAAGATTTGCTTTATGTAGATTAACTACTTCTAATAGTTGTGAAATTAGATAGATAACATCTGAAATTATTATAATTATTCTTCCATAAGTTATACATTCTATTATGTGGTAATTCAAATTCATTATTATTGTTACAAAAATGTTTAATTGTACTGAGAAGTTACAATGTCTTATAGACAAAACAGTGACGTCCTTAAATATTAAACGATTCCGGATACGTTCTTGGTTTATTTGGTATTATTTTTATAAATAGTTTTTATAAGTCCACTAAATTGAGTCAAATACTCTACCCTACATTATTAAATCATATTGCTGAACAGATCGTACAAAAGCGTAATAAACTAACGTTTAACACCTCGATATTAAAATTAATTTAAAACGAGAAAAAAATTATAAGATATGTATTTAAAGTTTTTAATTAAATAGTTTATATGAACATACCTATTTCAAGTTTTCATCTATCGTTACTCTGAAATATTTTATTAGGTTTACTTTTTCAAACATGGGGCAATTACAGATATAAGATTAATAAAATTACTATTTCATTATTATTGTTACAAAAATGTTTAATTGTACTGAGAAGATACAATGTCTTATAGACAAAACAGTGACGTCCTTAAATATTAAACGATTCCGGATACGTTCTTGGTTTATTTGGTATTTACTTTTAAATAAAATAATACGACAAAACATAATTTGGTATAATTTACTTTTAAAGTAGCTTATTTAAATTTAGTTCTCCTGAGTTTGTAAGACTACATGTAATATACATTTTGTTTTCTTCACATTCAAACAAAAATTATTACCGTTCGACAAATTTGTTATCAATAATCTACTACTATTAGCTGAAGTATAAACGTTTTTATGAATATACTAAAAAAAAATCAACACTGTATAATCTAAAAACGAAAAAATTTTACCATTTTGTAGATAAAGTTTTACGAGATCGTTTACATAATATTAAAAATAGAATAGGTAACAAAATATATCCCTGTGGTAAACGGTAAGATAATAAGGCAATTTTACTTATTGATTTCAGTTGTAAATATTCAGTTCTAAAATATTTTTCAGAAAATTAGGATGCCATTTGTTATAACGATTTTCTTATGTGTTAATAATAATACGGGAAAGAACACGCTTATTTTTGAATGTAGTACGCCGTAATGTGAAACATGTACATCAAAATAACATTAATTTTTCTAATTAATTATGAAACAATATTTTTTTTTTATAAATAAAAAGATATCCTGTATACAGAAAAAAATTTATTTTATTAAATATAATCAAGATATCCAAGAAGAATGAAAGAATTTAAATTATAGACATATGGTCAATGGATGAAACACATTACCAATAATTAACGATCAGTACAGAGTATTAATCGATAATAAATTAATTATTGTCATGTTTTAAATAGAAATTAAATTAATTAATTTTATTACCAATACGATACGCAATTATCTATGAATATTATAATTAATATCCGTTAATAAACACTTATTCCATCAATTTAATGGATAAATCTGAATTCTAATTAATTACTATATATATATATACCCCCACGTACTACGCGCACCAAGAAGGTAACAAAAATAGCCTGCGCATCGTATATGGATTATAAGGTTTCATATAGATTATGAGATAATCATTAACTTATATATATATATATATTAATCAAGCCATACATAATTACAATACAAACTGGTTTGTTTTGTCTACGAATCTACATGCAGCCGAATAAAATGATTTAGATAAAACAAAAACTGCTTTGAGCAATTACCGGTATTACAATATTAAACTCGTATCTATGCCGTGGGGTCAGATTTATCGGAAGCTGTCCTTTGCGTTTTTATCGATCATTTTGTTATTTTATGATAAGTTATCACTGTGAAAACGAATTCAATAAGTAATAGTTTCTTGTACAGTAGAGCTGCGAATGAGTGAAATAAAGAGACTGCGTTCATTCACTGTTGCAGAAAAGTTATTGCTTACGCAAAGGAGCAAGCAAATTTTGCAACATGCAAAAAATTTGATACACTAGGATCATGCAATCGTGTGTGACGAAAGAAAGAAAAAAATTTCTCGTATCCAATAAAAACAAGCGAGCGTTTTGGCAGAAAAACGCGAAATATCCAGAAATAGAAGAAAATCTCGCAGCGCATATATGGAATGAACATCGGTTTGGATACATAATTTTACAGAAATGTGTCAGAAGAAAACCTTGGAAATTGCCGATGATTTAAATAGTGGTAGAAATGAATTTAAAGCTAGTTTTAACTGGGTACGCCGACCTCTTAGCCGACATTGTTTTTCTATTCGAAGAAGGACCGCAATAGCTCAACGGCAAAAATACAACGACAAAGTTTCAAAAATATGTCATAAATTTTTGAAAAAGGAAAAATTATTCCTTAAATCAGATTGGGAATGGCGGATCAGAGACAGGTAAATTTTGAAATACCATCGACAACAACTGAAAGTGTAAATGCAAAGAGTGTTCAAATACCAACTGCCAGTAACGAAAAACAAGAGTCTCGGAAAAAATTACTCCCGTATGTAATTTCTAAAATAAATCGTCTACTGAAAGGTGAAAATTTTCCTCCGATATTGTCGTACGAGTACAAAAGGATGGATGAATAATAAACTACTATTGAACTGGATTAAATACATCTGGGTGCGTCAACCAGGCGCTTTATTACGAAAACCTTTCGTACTTTTAACCAACAGTTTTAGGAATCATATAACCGATGATATAAAGCAGAGTGAAAGCTGGAAATTGTGATCAAGTTATTATTCTTGGTAGAATAACATTTATTCTTCAACCTAAACCATTTTTTTTTAATATCTGCTTAAACCATTTAAAGCCAAATTCTGTAAACACTACAAAACCGGATGGTCAACATGACACGCGAGACCAAATCATTTAAAAACCGTTTTTTATACAGATTTTTGAATGGATTATTGCGGATCGATCAGAAATACCGGATGATTTAATTAAAAAATCGTTCAAAAAATGTTGGATTTCGAAAGCTCTCGGTAGAAGTCAGGACGATTATTTGTGGTTAAGCGATAAAATAATTGTAATTCTACGGATGACGGAAACTCGAGTAATGATGCCAGTTATTAAGGTAAATAAATACCTACTATAATTTCTATATTTTTAATAAAACTTGTATCGTAAAGATTGACATTCTGTAAACAACGAATACTGTTTTAAGTTCAATCCACTATGGTGTATCTGTTAATAAAATGCAAAAAAAAACAATAATTTTTACTTTTATCAGTTTTCGAAAACTGGGTGCGCGTCTTACAAGGGTGCATTTTATAATCAATAAGCGATACAATAAAAACAGCATATAGCTAAAAAAGTTATTTCTTTGCGGAAATAAGTAAAACGCACCAATTTGATAGCATTAAGATTAAATACATAATATTAATTAAAAAAGGATTTAAAAAATCAAAAACGATAAGGCTACCCAGTGCTATAATCAATAAAAAATAGTACTTTAGGTGAACAATATTTATTCTCTTTTAAAATTTATTTCTTTAGAAAAATATAAAAGATTAGTTAAAAAGTATTAATTAACGACTAATTAAATTATATAAAATAAAAAATGTTATAATTAATTATTTAATGAGAACTATTACGAGCAATTAGATTAAATATAGCCTAAATAAATCAATATCATTGTTATTACAAAATTAATCTAATATTTTTTTTTTTTTTAAATACTATTCACTTAATTATAAGCAGTAACATAAATTTGGATGTAGTTAAATAACAAGTTACAACATTTTTAATATACGGAAAAAAGGCACAAAAAACTATGTAACTTGGAAATATAATTGAACTAAATCATTACGTGAAATTGTATTACGTACGAGTAAATTAAGGAAAATTGTTTTTTTCTTTACTGTTATTTATATGTTCTTTCTTCGTAGTTAATTAACATTTAGGAATACATAATTTGAACCGTAATGTCTCTAAAATCCTCCAATAAAGATCTGACTGGAATGGTTTATAAAGTTTTCAGCTCGTTCTGTAAAATTTTGGGACTGAGTGTTTTCCTCAAGTAAATCTCAGATTTATTTAAGATGGCTCCTTAATAATCAATGAAAAGCAATTTCTGAAGCATAAAAGCTACAATTAAATATTACGCTGATTGTAATATCTTTCATCATTTACGTAATGCTCCCATTCGGAGTAAAGGTATCTTCTGAGGATTATGGGCAAGATTGATCCTCACTACCCTGAAATATTCTTAATGTACATGTTTAAACAGTGTTTTTTATCTCGTTTCCAGGTCCCACCGTAAATATTTGATAGACAATTAAAATTATTACTACAGGATAAACACCGATGCAAAAGCCACGGCTGACACTTCTATCAACTTACTATGCCTTCGTATGTCCTATTCTAACCACGATCACCTACTACCGGGGTTTTCAACCGTTTTATGGCGCGGGGCTATTTGAGATTGAAAAAAAATAGTGATGGGTGCAATCGGATTAAAAAATAAATAAATAATAAAGTATTATGTCCTTTATTATAACATATTATATATTTATTATAAAAGTCAAATTACTGTGATCTTTGATACTGCTAATTTGCTAATCTCTCAAAGTTGGGATGTAAGATGATAATCCTAATCGTAGGTTGGCATCAGTAAGTTGAGATAATATTCATGGTGGAAAATAAAGATTCGCACAAATACGTGCAACCAAAACAGGATTTGATTTTGTAGGCTCCTTTTTTCAACAGTTTATACTTTTTACGGTCAACTATATTTCAAAAATCTTCATCCGTATCGTAAGATTTTAATATTATGTAATTTAAAAAATCTAAAATCTCTTCTTCAATTTTCGATGTTTCTTCTTGAAGAAGTTCTGATGTAGATTTAGCAGTTTCAGTAATGTCTACTTGTGCAGTAAAAGGATTTACAAAAAATGAAACCATGGGTTCGATAATTGTAAATTACTGAAATCTACTTTCAAACTGTTCTTAAATTTTTTTTTTAAGATGAGTGATAAATAATGTTAGGTCAAAATTATTTTCACCAATCATTTTTTCATTCCTGGAAAGTGTAGAAGAGAATTTTTCGGCAAATTATTTATCCAAAATTATATTTTGGCTTTGAATGCTTTTATAGAGCTAATCGTTTCAGCTAAATGTTTATTTTTTCCCTGGAGATCCAGGTTTAAACTGTTCAATTTTTCACATATGTAAGTTAAAAAAGCCAAGTCCATCGACTGTTGTAGGTTATCTAATTATGGAAACGTTTGATTTTTTAGGATAAGGAATTTTTTATCTCTTCCAAAAGATAAAAAATTCGGGCAAGTGTTTTACCTTTACTTAACCATTTTATACCTGTATGGGTGATAAGATCAGATTCAGAAAATTCGTCCTTTTTGACAAGGGCTTTAAACGATCTGTGTAGTAAAGGATTTGCTCGAATTTTATTAATTATTTTTGCAACATTCATAACATGTTCGAAGGGTAACATTTTGGAACAAAATGATTCTTGATGTATGATGCAGTGATAACACATAGTGTTCGGAAAGGATTCCTCTTTCTTGTGATGGGAAATAAATCTATCATTGCAGCCCACCGTTGCTGGTGCAGAATCAGTAATAATTACTGATTACTTGTGCAACAGGATATTAATAATCTGTTGAGTATATCTAAAGATTTTATAAATATCTTCAGCCCTTGTTCGTTCTTGCATCGATAATAACTTTAATAGTTCTTCTTTCACACTAAAATCACTGAATATCATTACTACCGATCGTGTTTATCTGATTGTGTGTGTCTATTGATTCGTCTAATTGTAATGAGAAATATTCACATTCTTCAGAATCATTTTAAAATTGACTTTGTAAATCTGTAGAAGTCGCTTGGATTCTTCCTGTTCTTGTATCTCTTTTTAACGGTAAATCATGTATTCCTGAAATAATTGTTCGCTTATCAGAAAATCCTTCAAATAACGAATCGGCTCCTACAAGAATGCTTCCTGAATTAGTTCACTTTCTAAATTGGTTTTTTCGTTTTGCCAACAAATAAGAAACTTTGAAGGAAGCGATAATGAAATTTTCATTTTTTTCATTTTTAAAATACTTGCTGGGTAGATAACCCTGATTTTAGGTGATTAAATTTTATTTTCCTTATCTCGGATTTAGGCGGATAATTAACTTTAAAAGAACTAAGATTGGTTTTGTAATGACGTTCGACGTTATGCTTTTTTGTTACTGACACATCGCTGTTGCATATTAACCAAATAGATTTCTCTTTAATTTCGATAACAAAGTAGTCTTCTTCCCGATTTTTGTTAAAATGATAGGTTCGTTAGTTTTTATTTGGATTACTCATTTTGGGGTGAAATGTTGATATAAAAAAAAAAAAATGGGTGCGTGTACTTTTATGTACGCGTTTGATGTTATGCTTCTTTGGTGTGACTAAAACGTTTTAGTATTAGTTTTAGCCATCTCGAAGATTAAAATAAAAACAAAACAATATATTAAAGACTTTTAAATTAAGAAACCAAAAATAAAACAAATAATAATAAAAGACCTTGCAAGTAGCAAATGTACGATAATATATTAAATTTTTAAATAAATAAATCATATAACAAAGATGAATATTAAATTAATTAAAGAAATTTAGTTGTAGATATTTTACAAATGTTTATGAGCATATTTTTAACTTGTTTTTATATTAATCATTTAAGTTTTCTAAAAAAAATATCAAACTATTACCGGACGTCTGCTATTTTAAGAATATATAGTAATTATAAAATGTATTATTATTATTAAATTAATAATTATTATTTTACTAACTACAAATAATATTTACAGAGAGTTAACCTAAAATCTTGAAACACTTATTGATATTTATGTACAGAATAATTTTTATTAAGAGTACATAAATAAAGTTATACGAACAACAATATTCACAATATAAAATAATAATCACTTCTGCATCTTACGAGAGAACTTAGCTAAAGTATATGCAAACTGATCTTTGTTTAATGGCTTACTTCATTATATGTATGTTTTTCGTGTGACGATGTGCGCGCGCATGTTAAAATTTCACTCTCATATCTTTCCCCCTAATCACGTAAAAGAAGTATAACTTTAAAAAACACAACACATCGATAGCATGTCATGACAACAGTACGAGATTACAACAGCACGCGGTGACAGCTAATATCATACTACTAATACAAAAAAGTCGTCTATAGAGGCTTGATTATAATAGGCGAATTTCTCACTAACATTTAAAAAACTAAAGTAACTTTTTATTTATTTATTTAATTTTTTTCATTATTTCAACACTTTGACGCGGGCGCATGTAAATAGCTCGGAGGACGCATGCGCGCCCGCGGGCACCAAGGTTGAGAACCCCTGACCTACCACAACTTACAACGTTCAAGTAACAAATTAATCGATTAGGGGAAGCGTGATCCCCGCGCCTTCCTCTAACACCGAAGGTTTCACACAGAAACTACTTACACTATGCACTCAGATTATTATTTGAGTCTTTAAGTACCAAAAATAGTATCCTCACACCTACATCAAAATGCCTACACCTCATGCAACATAAAACCACAACATTAGGAATCTAAAAAACATAAAATTAAAAAAAAACACCATTTAATACTACAAAAATAATCACGCAGATACCTTTTTTAAAAACGTTTTTCCAGAACAAAGATTTGCGCCAATTAAAAAATCTAATATATGTGAACTAAAACAATGAAATTTTAATGAAGTTGTTCGTTGTTAAACATTGAAACATGGATACATTAATTGTTGTAATTAGGCTATATCGTTACTTTAATTACAAATCATAAGTATAATTTTTAATTACTTTGTTATAAGCAATAATTAAAACAGCTCAATCTAAAAAAAAAAGTTTTTTTTTACCCTAGACTTACAATGTTTGTTTTTTTTAATTCACACGACAAGTACTGCATACAAAATGATAATTCTTAATAATATTTAGTTTTTCATATTTTATAGTATTACCACTTAAATAAGTTAAATAAATAATCATAATAGAACTGGATTTTTCAATAAAATCATAAATTTAATTTAATTGGAATACGGAATATTTATGAGTAGAAGTATAGTTTTCGATTCTGATAATAAAAAAGAAATTTTAAAATTTAATTACGGAACGAAGTGACTTGGCTAGTGTCTTTTAAAGCTTGACTTATTTCACAAATTGGTACTATCCAGACTATATTCGTTCTGCCAATTGTGCTAATCTTCGTAATAAATATAATGGTAGCATTGATAATTATCAATTTAATCTGTCTTCTTATAATTTATACAAGTATATATTAGTAGAGTAAAAACATGATTTAATAACAAGGCCACTAGAACAGTTAGTTATCCACAAATATTTATAATATTAAGAGAAAAAAAATTAGGAATTAGCAGGTTGTTGATAAGCGTGGCTTTCAAAAGCAGATTTACAACTGTTAATAGACGTTGAGAGAAAACTGATTATTTAAAAGGTAGATATGGCAAAAACAAGAGAATGAATGCTTTGGAGAAATGAAATTAAAAAAATGTAAAAGTATTAGAAGTAAAGATGAAAAATTACTGGATCGGATAGAAGAAAAAGCTAACATTTGTAATGAAGACTCCTCTGGCTCCATTATAAATCAGATTTTGACAAGGTTTTAAAATATTTAAACAAAAATAAGGCAAAAGGGTTTATTAATACCATTAAAATTATTGTCTTGTTAAAAAAAAAGCGGTATAGGACAAGCTACTTAGACTACCGTGTAGACCAGCGTATCTCAACATGGGAGTCGCGACACCCACGGGGTCGTAGTGATATGAAAGCATAAACGAAAAACCCTTTTCATAGAGGTAAAACTTGGTGAGAGATTAATATTTTCGGTGCTTCTGTGACGAAATTTTCACATTCACTTCGACGAGCAAGCCAAAACGTATCTAAGTCTTCAAATGTGAGTGAATTATTGTTGTAACGTTTTAACGGCAGATATTTCGCTGATCTAATCGTGAATTTCAACCGGTTCCTTAACAGCTGCAACAACATTTGTACTAAATGGATTCAGTACCCATCTCTTCGAGAAATCTTTTTATCTTCCGGAAAATACTCCGCCAACTGAATTTTTAGCTCACGCAAATGCATCTTAATGCTATCCACACAGTGGTGTCTTGTTCATTCAAATTTTTCTCAATATAATCGGAAATGAGTAGAAACATATCAAAATATTTACTTTAAAGACAAATAATCCAAATATCAAGCTTCTTAATGAAAGCATGAACTCTGCCTGTCATTAAAAAAACGTTTTTGTCACGTCCTTGTAAATTCACATTTAAGTCGTTTAAATACGAAAATACATCAGCTAAGTAAGCCAACAGCAACATATACTCATTATTCTGTAAACGACTGTGAATGGCGCTTGTTTATACTTCTTTTCTTTCTTTTTCTTTTTAGCCTCCGGGAATTACCGTTCAGGTATTACTTCAGAGGATGAATGAAGATGATATGTATGAGTGTAAATTAAGTGTAGTCTTGTACAGTCTCAGTTCGACCACTCCTAAGGGTTCATTGAAACCCAATTAAGGGTTAATTGGGTTAATTGAAACCCAACCACCAAGAAACACTGGTATCCACGATCTAGTATTCAAAACCGTATAAACTTCAACGCTGGAACTCTCGACTTCCAAATCATCTGATTTGGGAAGAGGCGTTCACCACTAGATCAACCCGGTGGGTTGCTTGTTTTTACTGGAAAATAAAATTGTTACTTCATCTCGCAATTACAATGACCGGGTTAACCCTTTCCTCCGTGACAATTATCTGACTGCTGTACGGAAAAGAAGAGATTGTTTCTTTTCGCCTATTTCATTCCATTGTTTAGCAAACAGCCTATTCTGTAATGGTCGATTTTTAATAAAATTAAGCATTTTTACACTTTAACAAAATTTGCTTCAAATTGTTTGGCATATTTTTTGTGGCAGGGGCATGTCCATGAGGAAGCAGTGCGACAACATATTTTCTTTTACTGATCTGTCCCTATCGCTTTCACATCTCAAAAAATATAAGAATTGAGAAATCTGTTGATGCATCAAATTGAATACGAAAAAATTCAATTGAATTCACTTAATGAATTATATGATCGCGTACATCGACAGCCATGTCATTGTTTCGATTTGTCCCGTTAGAATGCGGAATTTTTTTCAATTTCTTTGCTTCTTCCACATTAAAACAATAACAATATCAATTGCAGCAGGCAATATGTGATTTTTTGCGTCTGTATGGGGTTTGGACATCTTAGTTACTCTTAATGCTGTCATTGTATAATCTTGTCTTTTTACCAACCGATTCACTGAATGTAAATCGCTCACTCTCGCCGAAGACTTTAACGCAGAATGCGTTGAGTAGGGGGGCTTGGGATCTTCTAGAAGAGGTTATGAACTAGCAGAGCTGCTGGGATCGGTTGGGTTAACGGTGTTGAATTTCCCCGAGGCCCCCACCTTTATAGGTGAGGGTAGGAGTCTGTGATGGACATAACTGCAGTCTCTGATCGAGCAGTTCCACGTGTGTCAGAGTGGACTCTGTTTGAAGATGAGCCGGGTAGTGACCACAGGGCAGTGGTTTTCACTGTTCTGGGTGATCGACTGATGACTTAGCGTCCAAACAAACGATAGTACTCGACCGAGGCACAGGTGCGCATGGCCGCGGATTTCATTGCTGACGAGTTTTGACAAAGGCAAGATAGAGGCCCAGATGAGTTGATGGAGGTGATGACTGAGGCCTGCCGAAGGGCATGCCCCCCGACGGACCGGCCCGGCGGAGAGTGTACTGGTGGAACGACGGGATCTCTACTCTAAGGGCGGAGGCGCAAGCGGCCCGGCGAAGATTGCAGCGCATGAGAAGAAGGTACCCCGATCGTGTGAACGAGCTGCCGGAGGGGCATCGCATGGCGAGAAGGAGACTGTGTGTGGCCATTAAGCAAGCAAAGACAGAGGCCTGGAAGAGGCTACTGGGAGAACTCGATGTGCATCCATGGGGCAGGGCCTATCAAATTGTCACAAAAGATTTGGTAGGCGCCTTCCCCCATTGCCCAGAAGCCAGACGTCAGGGACAGTGCAGTCTTTTCCTCTTGCGTGAATCTGTATGGATGGAATAGCGGTGTGAACATCAGAACCGCTTTACGGTAGAGAAGCTCCAGTGGGCGGCCTCGTGCATCAACATCACCAAGAGTCCAGGACCGGACAAAGTCCCGGGCGTCTTGGTAAAGAGTATGGTGGAAAGACACCCATGGCTGGTCCTGGATGCAATTAACAATACCTTGGGAAACAATATCGAGAGGCAGAGTATAGGCCCCTCTGCCTGTTAAGCACGGTAGGAAAGTTGTATGAACGGCTGACATCACAGAGAATAAACATGGAACTGCTGGCTAACGGTGGATTTTGGCCCAAAATTGTGGAACATTGTATACGACGGCCTCCTGGGATTGGAGTTCTCAGTGGACACCAAAGCGGTTGCCTACGCTGACGATCTGGCGCTCCTGGTAGCTGGTCAGACAGAGGAAGAAATTGAAGGTACAGCAAACGAGGCGGGCGACATGATAAGCGGCTGGATGGAGGAGCGAGGACTGAGTCTGGTCTCCCAGAAAACAACTATGGAGGCGATGGTTGGCCGCAGACAAATCAGGGAGTTGGAAATAATGGTCAAGGATGGAAGAGTTCGGACGTCGAGGAATGTTAAGTACCTCGGCGTGTGGTTAGACAAGTCAGGCCTCTTTACTCATCATCTTAAGGAGGCGGCTGACAAAGCAGGAAGGACCCTTGATGCTATTACAAGACTAATGAGTAACAAGCAGGGACCCCGAGCCGGAAAGAGACGGGTCATCCACTCGGTGGCCACCTCGGTTCTGCTATATGCGGTGCCAGTTTGTGCGGGGGCACTGAATGAGAGGCTCCTCTCCTCATTCCAGAGGAGGGCAGTGATCAAGGTGGCCTCTGCGTATCGTACGATTTCGGGAAATGCGGTAGAGGTAATCGCCGGGGTTCCCTCGATTCGTCTGAGGGCAACACAGCTAACGAGAAGGTACGACGATATGACGAAGGCTGAGACGTGTAAAATTCTACTGGATTAGTGGCAGACAAGGTGCCATTCCACCACTAAGGGCCCCTACACGAAGAGACTAATCCCAAGGATTGGGCTGTGGATTCGGAGAGAGCATGGGGAGGTGAGTTACTATCTCACCCAGCCGTGGAGAAAATGGTCGGCAGAATTCTGGGTACGAATGAAGAGGAAGGGAGACTCGTGGAGGCGGCCCTACGAGGCTAGGAACAGGACTATGCGATGGCTAGGAACAGCCATGCGATGCTTGACGACGCCACGATCAAGGGGATTTTTATTTATTTATATATATATATATTTTTATTTTTTTATTTTTATTACTTTGTTTTACAGGAAAAGTAGGGTGAGATGCACTCACGTATGTATGACGGAATGTTATAATTTTAAGAAAAGGGTTGAAGCGTGGCGACGTGCACGGCCAGGGAGGTAGTCTTTTTGCATAGGGTGTTCGGGTCCGCCCATATTCAAGAGTGAAGGGGTCGGCACTCCCCGATGATGGCACAAAGAACCCTCAAGGTGTGAGTGGATCGCGAAGTGAGGGATGTGCGAAATGTACATCTGGAACTGTTAGATTAGGGCCAGGATGGGTAGCTCCTTTGCAGAAGGGCATAACGGCTATCTGGAAGAGGAATGTCGGAGTGTCCTAGTGAGGTTGGGGAGACCCCGGTGGGAAAGCCCCAGAACGGGGCTATCTAGGGTGAACAGAGACTGCTGCCAAGACACTCCGAGGTGATTGTGTTTTGCTTAACGGCGAGAAACGGTTGCCTTAAGGGTATTTAAAAAAAAAATGGCTCACTGTTTTTTCATAAATTTTACTATAAAAAATAAAACAACAAAAAATAATTATGATTATTCCTTCAAGAATCAATTTAATATTTTATGTGTCAAAAATATTTACTACGGTAGTTTACAGGCAAATAGAATGTACGACGCAATGTTAACAGAATGCTGATCAGTTAGGTCACACCAATGTGATAGTCTACCTCGCACAATAGTTAAAGTAGACCATTCCGGTGGTCAGACTAAGAAAATATATTTATATTCTTAGAAAACAATTTAAGAAGAGTAAAAATCACCAGCACGACATTCGAAAAATATACAATATATTTTATAATAAAGAATTGAATAGAATTTTTAAAATAAGGGAAGTTATAATAAAATAAAGGGAAAAAAGAATTAATTAATATTTATTCAAGGAAATTTAATAATGATAAGAGTAGAAAGTAAAGAAAGGCTAGGTCTAATTAAGAAAGGAGTGAAAAGAAAGTGTAGTTTGTTTCAGTTGCTTTTTAACTTGTGTATTGAAGAAATAATACAGCAACTGAAGGACAAATTTGAGAACAGAGTAACTATCCAAGCAGAATGGATAAAAATGTGATTCTTAATTACATGCCTCTTTTTCTCAAGAATTTAAGAATGAGATAAAATCCATAATGATATTAATTTATTACTATGAAAGAAATTTAATTACAAAATAAATAGAATAAAACAAAGGTAATAAAATGTCATAAGAAGAAAGATAATGGGAAATTATATATTAATAAAGTGAATAATTTTCATATATACAAGAAGAATTAAAGAAATTTATTTTTTGTGGGTTTGTAATAGGATCTTGTAAAGAAGCCAAATTAGTTTTATGGGTTATTTATTAAGAAATTTTGAATTACTTAATTTTTTGATACAAGGATGTGTAAAGGATTAAACTGTGAAGGAAGACAATGATTGGAGTGAAACAGATAGCAGAGAACGCAGAAGTAAAATTACAAAAGATTGACAAAGTAATGTAGAAATAAAAAAAGATTGTCACAAGCAAGGAGAGCTTTTATTAAATAAAGAAATTAATTCTTCTAGTATCTACTATTTCGGTTAAATATAAACAGAAATTTTGTCTTCACTGCCCTTGTACAAACATGAGTTGGCGGGAGCGGAGGGATATTCATAGTAATGAACAGAGGAGGGAATGGACTCTCCAGCCGTTTCAGCATTTGTATATCTTTCACCGTGAAAGACCGAAATTAGAGAATGTCAATATTCTCCGGTGAATATCATCACAACCAAATACGTCGTGAAAGACCAAAATATTTACTTACTCGGACCTTCGCCGATATATATCCACAAACACAGATAAGCTCTGGGGGAGGGGGTCGAAATGATAACTAGAAATTAAAAAAAAATCACTTAATACCAGTCTCTAAGGTAGATAGATTACGAGAAACCCTCGTAAAAAAAGGAAGTTTAAATTTAAGCCAAACACAGTCTACGCTCGCCTCACTCCTAACCTAGTCTTTTTTTTTTTTTTTTTTTTTTTTGTCTTCAGTCATTTGACTGGTTTGATGCAGCTCTCCAAGATTCCCTATCTAGTGCTAGTCGTTTCATTTCAGTATACCCTCTACATCCTACATCCCCAACAATTTGTTTTACATACTCCAAACGTGGCCTGCCTACACAATTTTTCCCTTCTACCTGTCCTTCCAATATTAAAGCGACTATTCCAGGATGCCTTAGTATGTGGCCTATAAGTCTATCTCTTCTTTTAACTATATTCTTCCAAATGCTTCTTTCTTCATCTATTTGCCGCAATACCTCTTCATTTGTCACTTTATCCACCCATCTGATTTTTAACATTCTCCTATAGCACCACATTTCAAAAGCTTCTAATCTTTTCTTCTCAGATACTCCGATTGTCCAAGTTTCACTTCCATATAAAGCGACACTCCAAACATACACTTTCAAAAATCTTTTCCTGAGATTTAAATTAATTTTTGATGTAAACAAATTATATTTCTTACTGAAGGCTCGTTTAGCTTGTGCTATTCGGCATTTTATATCGCTCCTGCTTCGTCCATCTTTAGTAATTTTACTTCCCAAATAACAAAATTCTTCTACCTCCATAATCTTTTCTCCTCCTATTTTCACATTCAGTGGTCCATCTTTGTTATTTCTACTACATTTCATTACTTTTGTTTTGTTCTTGTTTATTTTCATGCGATAGTTCTTGCGTAGGACTTCATCTATGCCGTTCATTGTTTCTTCTAAATCCTTTTTACTCTCGGCTAGAATTACTATATCATCAGCAAATCGTAGCATCTTTATCTTTTCACCTTGTACTGTTACTCCGAATCTAAATTGTTCTTTAACATCATTAACTGCTAGTTCCATGTAAAGATTAAAAAGTAACGGAGATAGGGAACATCCTTGTCGGACTCCCTTTCTTATTAGGGCTTCTTTCTTATGTTCTTCAATTGTTATTGTTGCTGTTTGGTTCCTGTACATGTTAGCAATTGTTCTTCTATCTCTGTATTTGAACCCTAATTTTTTTAAAATGCTGAACATTTTATTCCAATCTACGTTATCGAAAGCCTTTTCTAGGTCTATAAACGCCAAGTATGTTGGTTTCTTTTTCTTTAATCTTCCTTCTACTATTAATCTGAGGCCTAAAATTGCTTCCCTTGTCCCTATACTTTTCCTGAAACCAAATTGGCTTCTCCTAACACTTCTTCCACTCTCCTCTCAATTCTTCTGTATAAAATTCTAGTTAAGATTTTTGATGCATGACTAGTTAAACTAATTGTTCTGTATTCTTCACATTTATCTGCTCCTGCTTTCTTTGGTATCATAACTATAACACTTTTTTTGAAGTCTGACGGAAATTCCCCTTTTTCATAAATATTACACACCAGTTTGTATAATCTATCAATCGCTTCCTCACCTGCACTGCGCAGTAATTCTACAGGTATTCCGTCTATTCCAGGAGCCTTTCTGCCATTTAAATCTTTTAATGCTCTCTTAAATTCAGATCTCAGTATTGTTTCTCCCATTTCATCCTCCTCAACTTCTTCTTCTTCCTCTATAACACCATTTTCTAATTCATTTCCTCCGTATAACTCTTCAATATATTCCACCCATCTATCGACTTTACCTTTCGTATTATATATTGGTATACCATCTTTGTTTAACACATTATTAGATTTTAATTTATGTACCCCAAAATTTTCCTTAACTTTCCTGTATGCTCCGTCAATTTTACCAATGTTCATTTCTCTTTCCACTTCTGAACACTTTTCTTTAATCCACTCTTCTTTCGCCAGTTTGCATTTCCTATTTATAGCATTTCTTAATTGCCGATAGTTCTTTTTACTTTCTTCATCATTAGCATTCTTATATTTTCTACGTTCATCCATCAGCTGCAATATATCGTCTGAAACCCAAGGTTTTCTACCAGTTCTCTTTATTCCGCCTAAGTTTGCTTCTGCTGATTTAAGAATTTCCTTTTTAACATTCTCCCATTCTTCTTCTACATTTTCTACCATATCTTTTTTACTCAGACCTCTTGCGATGTCCTCCTCAAAAATCTTCTTTACCTCCTCTTCCTCAAGCTTCTCTAAATTCCACCGATTCATCTGACAACTTTTCTTCAGGTTTTTAAACCCCAATCTACATTTCATTATCACCAAATTATGGTCGCTATCAATGTCTGCTCCAGGGTAAGTTTTGCAGTCAACGAGTTGATTTCTAAATCTTTGCTTAACCATGATATAATCTATCTGATACCTTCCAGTATCGCCTGGCTTTTTCCAAGTGTATATTCTTCTATTATGATTTTTAAATTGGGTGTTGGCAATTACTAAATTATACTTCGTGCAAAACTCTATAAGTCGGTCCCCTCTTTCATTCCTTTTGCCCAGCCCGTATTCACCCACTATATTTCCTTCCTTGCCTTTTCCAATGCTTGCATTCCAATCTCCAACTATTATTAAATTTTCATCTCCTTTTACGTGTTTAATTGCTTCATCAATCTCTTCGTATACACACTCTACCTCATCATCATCATGGGCGCTTGTAGGCATATAAACGTTAACAATCGTTGTCGGTTTAGGTTTTGATTTTATCCTTATTACAATGATTCTATCGCTATGCGTTTTGAAATACTCCACTCTCCTCCCTATCTTCTTGTTCATCACGAAACCTACTCCTGCCTGCCCATTATTTGACGCTGAGTTAATTACTCTAAAATCACCTGACCAAAAGTCGCCTTCCTCTTCCCACCGAACCTCACTAATTCCTACTATATCCACATTCACCCTATCCATTTCCCTTTTTAAATTTTCTAGCCTACCAACCTTTTTTAAGCTTCTAACATTCCACGCTCCGACTCGTAGAATCTTATTTTTTAATTTTCTGGTGACCCCTTCCTTAGTAGTCCCCACCCGGAGATCCGAACGGGGGACTATTTTACCTCCGGAATATTTTACCAAGGAAGGCGCCTCCATTGTTGCTATGTGAAAATGCAGAGAGCCACATTTTCTTGGAAAAAAAGCAGCTGTAGTTTTCCATTGCTTTCAGCTGCGCAGTACTCAGAGGACTGAGTGATGTTGATACGGCCGTTTAAGTCATTGTGACTCACGCCCCTAACAACTACTGAAAGAGCTGCTGCCCTCTTTCAGGAATCATTCCTTAGTCTGGCTCTCAACAGATACCTCTCCGATATGGTTGCACCTTCGGTCCAGCTACTCTGTATCCCTGAGCACTCAAGCCCCCTCACCAACGGCAAGGTCTCATGATTCATAGAGGAGGAACCTCTATGTTCCTCTAGAGGAGGAACCTAGTCTAATTAATGTTAAATATACAAAATTATATATGTATTCCTCAACATTGGAGGCGATTAACCAAAATCGCTGTGTTCTACATGCACTAATGGTGAAAGTTCATCCATGCAGCTAACATATTCTGTATATCGTGATTGGCCCTTTCAATTTATAAAATACTGAAAATTTGATTCGCCTCCAATGTTGGTTAATATTATAAATAATTTGCATACTTAACGAGATTAGCGAGCGAAGAGAACGTAGGCTATGTTTGGTTTAAATTTAGATTTCCTTTTTTCTTCCTTGTACGAAGTAAAGGAAGTATTGTGATGGCGAAAAATTTCGGTTTCCAGATTTCAACGGAAATATCTATTTTGATCATTTCAGAATCCATTTTGACTAGTATCGACGTGACGTCTGTACGTACATATGTATGTATCTCGCATAACTCAAAAAAGATTAGCCGTAGGATGTTGAAATTAGGACTGTTGTAACATCTAGTTGTGCACCTCCCCTTTTGATTGCAATCGACTGGACCAAAACTGTCCAAAAATGTCCAAAATCCAAAATAATTTGGTTTTGGACTTTTTCTTAATTGCAGTAATAACCTCTCATTGAGAGCTTTTCAACGATATATGATAAGTGGTACTTATTTTCATTGGTTCCAGAGTTATAGCCAAATAAAATTTGAATTAAAGAAATATTTTGATCTTACAAGGGCACATCTGTTCGCATCAGACTTCATCTCCTTTTTTTATCTTTTATCTTCTTTTTTTTTAATTTAAATATATTGATTTATTAAAATTATTAACCACTGATTGTTAAAAAAAAAGTTTACAATAAATAATAATTGAATAATAATAAAAAGGGAAAATATGAAAAAATATCAGAAGTTATTAATGAAATAAAATTTTATGTACTCTTCATTTAAAAAAAAAAGTATGTAATTTAATCGGCGTACATGGAAGTCATGTGGTGTCCACATCAGATTTTTTTACCTTATTACGAGGGTTATCGTAATTATTTTACCTTAGAGATTAGTATTGGGTGATTTTTTTAAATTTCTAATTATCGTTTCGATCCTCACCAGAGCTTATCTGTGTTCGTCGACATATGCCGGTGAAGGTCCGAATAAGCAAATATTTTGGTTTTTCACAACGTATTTGGTATGTGTCGACACTCACAGGGGCATCTCGACATTTTCCAGATATCGGTCATTCATGGTAACATATCTATAGTCAGTTACATGAGGTCAAAGCAACATGTTACATCGTCGGTTGTGCAACGTATTATCGTGATGTTTATCGCGAATGAGGGCGTTAAATCCTCCAACATTTTTAATACACTGGGTGCGTGGTTAGGGTATATGACGTTATCACGTACTCAAGTTTACGACTGAGCCAGTATATTTAAAGGATACCGTAAATCTATCAAAGATTACAGTCAAAATAAGCGTTCAAGGACAAGATTGACAAATGATAACATCCGATCTATGAAACTGCTTTGTGATAATAGAAGAATGCTCATTCATTGTCAAAAAGCATCTTGGGACGCATGTACGAGATGGGTTTCAAGAGTTTTACCAAAAATCACAATCAGACCCGACAGGAATTTGCCAAAGGCTTCCTTCCCTATTGATTTCGATGAGAAAAATAATATTTTGCACCGAATAGCCACATGTGATGAGCCATAGGTTTATCACTGTAATCCTGAGTTTTTCTTCCGAGAGAAAAAAATGCGTCATCAGGTGGAAAAGTCCACTCAACTGTCTTTCTGGACCGGAAAGTGGTAATTTTTATCGATTTTCCTCACATACATTGCACTGTTAATTTTGTAATCTTAAGAATTACTCGTATTTTATGTGGAATGAAGTACCCCTGATCTGAATGGGAATTCTTACTTCAGGATATAGATTTCAATTACCCTGAATCGGATTCGAACCTTGTATCACAAAATGAGTAGTCTACTCTACTGGGCTCTCCTGATTTCCAGATAAAAATGTTTTCAAACAAAATTACTATATTTATACCATTTTATGAACAATTATCAGTCAGATTCATAGCCAAAATTTATTTTTAAATATAAAAATATAGATATAATAAAAATTAAATAAAAACTAGAGTATCCTAAAATAAAGATAAATTATATTTAGAAAAATAATCAATCTTATTATCTTTTTAAACAATTCGATTATTCTTCGTTAAGTCGATATAGATTTCATCCGGAGGTCCCGGGTTCGAACCCGGTCAGGGATGGCATTTTCACGCACGCTATAAATCATTCATCTCATTCTCTGAAGCGGTACTTAACAGTGTTCCCGGAGGTTAAACAAAAAAAAAAAAAGTCGATATAGACTACTTATCGTAATGCATACAACGACGAACTATTAATTAATTATTATAACAATTTGAGGAGAGGATATATATATATATATATATATATAAAATATTAAAATGATTAAATAAAGGTTAAAAATTAAAATATTATAAATTTTAATAAAAAGTTTATTTTAAAACAAACTTTTATTTATAAAGTAATATTTAAAAGTGACAAAAATTTTTAAAGACAAGCTCAGGTTTTTATACCGATAAATTATTTTAACGGCGAACATCTCATTCTTTTATTTTATTATTTTTTTTATTTTTGAGTAAATACAACGATTGAAAGGACAAACAAGTTTAATAATGTGAAAACTTTGATGTTTTTATCAAATGTTTGTTATACTTAAAAGAATTACTACAGTCTATAAAAAAAAAGTTTTCCTTTATTTTTTATGTTTTTTTTTTTTTTTTACTCTTATAAGAGAATAAAAGGCTTTACGAAAAGGGAAAAACATGAATTTCATCAGAGAGTTTTATTTTTTATTATTTTTATAATATAGAAGTAGAGGCTACCTAAGGGTAAAGAAATTTTTTTACAAAACAAAATAACTACAAAAATTTCAATATTAAAATATGAAATATCCATTATTTTTACTTTATAATAATAACGAAATATTACTCGAACATCTTTTACATAAAATCAAATCTCTTTCTCTCTCTTTTTAACCTTTTCACCCTCCCACAAGTCTTTTTCCTATTTTCTCTTTCTGTACAACCAAAAATAAAAATATGAAATGTACAAAGAATTTTTTCCAAGACCACTCGGGATAAGCAGCCTTGGATTACATGGTGGTTGTACTTTTTCATTTTAAGGTGAACAAAATGTAGGTAATTATTATCTACATTATTCATGTATCTACATTAGTCACGACCCCCGACGTGTTCGTTATACTCATGGTTGTGAGAATATTAAATATTTTACGACATTCATTAAAGATAAAAAAATTAGTCATTTTAATTCCTTATATTTCTGTTGCCATGGTGACAGAAAGTTTGTACATTAAAAGGATTAATTTTTGTTTCTTTAATGTATATCTAATATCTAACACCCAAGGGGGCTAGGGCCGTGATCTATGGCATAAAACATTCCCTGAGATAATCCGAATGTATCCTGAAAATTTGAAAGTAATAGATTCAGTTCTCGCGTGATACTTTTGCAAACAAACAGATCCACAAAAATTCGCATATATATATATATATATACGGAGTGTACCACGAAGTTCTCCCGGGACTTCCATAACCTATTCTAGTCGTGAAAATAACGGAAAAGGTTATATAAAGATATGTCCTACAACACTTCGTTTGCAAGTTACGATTAGTGAAAAATTTCGCTCGAATTTCAGCTACCCTGGTGAAATGAGATCGTACTGAAATTTCTTTGACGTTAATCAAGGGACAAAATTAGTGATTTCTTATGATTTCTGACCTGAAAAAATTGAATAAAGTAGGTCCTAAACCCGCTTCGGCAATATTTTTTGAGAAATTTGGAATGAAAACAAAATATTGGGGTAAAAAACCCTGATTTTTATATTTGACGTATAAAACTTATAGAAAACTGAATTCTGAACAAAATGGTGTAATTTAAGTTGAATAAATCAAAGAAAATTTAGAAAAAATTCGAATTTTATTTAGAAACAGTACACCACACCAATGTGCATTATTCGTACCAGTTAATAATAAATGTTCAAAAATAGCCCGCCATTTTCAGAACACTTCTTGGCACGCTTCTGTGCTGCTTTTGTTCTTCAGGGCTGTTCTTAAGTTGCTCAGCCGCATCCATAATGCGGACAATTAATTCCTCACGAGATGTATTTTTGTTTTGTATACAGTACTTTTCGTCCATCCCCAGACGTAAAATCTAAAGGTTTTAGATCAGGTGATCTTGGTGGTCAGGAACGTGGACCTCCATGACCGATCCATTACTCAGAGAAACGAGGATATCAGTGAGTGGAAACGGCACAAGAGAAGTGAGGAGGCGCACCATCGTGCTCGAAGTATACGTTGCGTCTCAGCGCTAGAGGAGCATCTTCAAGCAGCTGCGGCAATTTTTCTTGAAGTAAGTGCAAGTATACCTCAGCATTTAAGAGGTCAGGTAATATGAACGGCGTAAACAGCTGATTGTGAAGGCCGCATCATACATTGACGCTAAATCAATGTTTAAAAATGCCTTCCACCACAATAATATTGTACAAAAAAAACTGCATGTAAAGAGTGATTCACGAAAAATGTAACAAATCTTCAGGACAAGCTCTACTCATAAAAATGAAGAAGAAAATTCATATAAAAATAAGTTCGGAAATGCTTCCTTAGCTAATGTTGACTGGCGTAAGACTTCGCTCTGATTTCTGCGTTTCCGTAAAATTAAGCCAGACTGTAATTCTTGGGAGCCAAATTAAGTGGTAAATTTAGCGGTTTTATATGAACTCTTTATATGACCTGAATAAAGAATAATAGGTCCCAGAATTGTATTTTTAATTGTTTTCGAGAAAACGACTACTGGTGAAAAAAAAATGTAGTGATGGTCCCCACAATGAAATAAAACTTTATATCGACATACGCCCGGAAATGCTTAGTTTACCTGCTATCCGCCATTTTATTTTTGAACATAAAAATCTATTTTTCAGAATGTTTAATCGTATCGCGCTGAAACTTCGTATACTGCTAGGGCAACTAGAGGGTTTGCTTGTATAAAAATAATGAATCCGATCCTTCAATCCATTTCAAAATGGCGGCGATATAAAATTTATAATTGTTAATTTCTTCGCAACCGTTGGTTTATTTAAATTTATGTACAAAAAAATGAAGCTTTTTATGACAAAGAGAATGACACCTTATTTATTCAAATCCGTTCATAAATAACAAAGTTATGACAAAAATTCTTGAAGTGATTCACTAAATTAAAAAACCAGTTTTCATTTTCTCTTGAATAAAATTAAATAACTATACAGGATCTCAACCGGAATGATTTTATTAATGTTACCGTGTAATATATTATAATAATTTAATAATATTGAAAATATTACAGTAACATATCATATTACTGAAATCGTAAAAATATAATAATAATAGTATTAATATTGAAAAATAATTTGCATTAATACACAATGTTGTAGATACAAATCATTGTTCTAAGATTATGTAAGTTGTATGATTTCAATAATATTTTATTTTATTGTAATAGCTTTTTATGTTATGGTAAACTAAGCATATCCGGACATATGCTGATATAAAGTTTTTTCTTTATTTCGATTTGGGGGACCATACCCTGAATTCTTGAAACAGTTTTTATTAACAGTTAGGTGGTTAAAAAAGGAAAAACATACTGCAGAAAAGATCCTGACAAGGTTTTTATTATAAACCTATACATACTTGTATATTATTTTTAACATAATAAAGAAAACAATTAAGATTTGAATTTAATTTTAGAATAAAATATCTTCCCGCCATAAATCAAAAGGTAATTAAATTAATTTTTATTGATATTTGTAGAAATTTGTACTATTTGTACTGAAGGGTAATTTTTAATTTTTAAGAGTTATACGACTTATTTTGCAAATGTAATTTCAGATGCCGTAATGTAATGTCATAATCCATAAGAATTTTATTTTCAAAAAATAAAATATTTATATATATAAATATATTTATTTATTTATTAAAAAAATAAATACGTGATCAAAAAGTTAATATATATATATGCGTATCATACATAATATGTATATATAAAACAAAATATACATTTTCTATTGACAAAATTTACATATTTTCTTTTCACAACTTCAAATTAGTAATTTAAGAGTATAAATTTACAGTTATTAACGAAATTTTTGGAAAATTACACTGTATTAATAATTAAATGAAAGATAAATGGCTGTTAATACCTAGAACGACTGTGTAGAAGGAATAATTATTGAAAGAGGGGAAAAATAAATAATTTCAGAGGAGATTCTTAATTACGATCTGAATTAAACAGAATTTGATAAATATTTGTGATAAACAGAATTTTTGATGAATTTAAACTAAATCAGAAGGAAATGATGAAAAACTATTTGTATTAATTAAAATGCTATCTGAGAGAATTAGGTTAAAATAGGCAGTACTAATTAGAATTAAAAATTTATAACACTGGAATACTCTCAGATTTCATTACACAGCATCATTTTTATCATATTAAAGAAAGCAAGCAGAAATTACATAACTACCTCAGTGTAAATTTAACTTCTCGCTTTCAAAATTTCATTTAGGAAAATAAAATTAAAGAGGTTAGACCAATTTATTTTCAGCGTAAAATTATCGGAAAAGGAAAAGCAATTTTGGTCCACAAATTAATTTTAAAAACCACTTTTAAAAGAAAAAACTATGTAAAAAGATTTTATAATGTTGAAAAATATTTCAATAATTTCGGACTGAAATATATATATATATATATATATATATATATATATATATATATAGAAGTGTTATTTACATTTTGTACAAGAATTAAATAGATAACAGAGTTAGGAATAAAAAAGAGGAAGCTGTGATATTTAAAACAAAGAGATATGGATTTTGCCGGTACCCTTTTCTTGTTAATAAAAAAAGAAGATTTGAGACGGTTCAAAAATATATTAAATATATATTAAAAATATATATTCAATATTTATTACTTTGGATGAAAATTATAATGAATTATATTGATTCATTGTTTATTACAATTTTTTTTTATGAATGAGCGGGCATCAACAGCTCGGTCATTAGCCCGGTGAAAATTGGTAGCCAATGCCATGCCTGACCGGAATTCGAACCCGAGACCTCCTCACGAAATGCCGAGAAGCTACCATCTCAGCCACGGGGATCAGCTTATTACAAATTAAATCTGAATTATAACAAATATAAAACATACGGTACGAAATGAAATACAAAGCAGGATAAAGGTTAAATATTAACATAGAAAAAATCTGATGTGGACACCACATAACTTCCTTATACGGCTATTAAATTACATATATACATTTTTATTAACATAAAAAGTACATAAAATTTTATTTCATTAATAACTTCTGATATTTTTTCATAATTTCTCTTTTTATTGTTATTATTCAATTATTATTTATTGTAAACTTTTTTTACAATCAGAGGTTAATAATTTTAGTAAATCAATACATTTAAATTAAAAAATAAAAAATCTAAAAAAAAAGGAGATGAAGTCTGATTCGAACCGATGTGCCCTTCCCTTATGAGATCCAAATATTTCTTTAATTCAAATTTTATTTGGCTATAACTCTGGAATCAGTGAAACTAAGAACCACTTATGATGTATCGTTGAAAAGCTCTCAGTGAGGGGTTATTACTGCAATTAAGAAAAAGTCCAAAATCAAATTATTTTGGATTTTGGACTTTTTTGGACACTTTTGGTTCAGTTGATTGCAATCAAAGGGGGAGGTGCACAACTAGATGTTACAACAGTCCTAAATCCAAAATTTCAACATCCTAGGACTAATGGTTTTTGAGTTACTCGAGATACATACGTACGTACGTACGTACATACGTCACACCGAAACTAGTCAAAATGGATTCAGGGATGGTGAAAATGGATATTTCCGTTGAAATCTGAACACCGAAATTTTTCGCGATCACAATACTTCCTTTCCTTCTTACAAGGAAATAAAACAGAATATTCCAAAAATTGAAGAATTTTATTACTAAGAGAGAGAAAGTACAATGGCTGAAAGAAGGTAATAAGATATTAAAACCAAACTGGTATTTATATCTTCTTCTATTTCATCCTTCAAGGAATAATCGAATCGCCTCTTCCGATCTCAAAAGAATGTTTCAACGCTTCCTTGGGCTTCCCATCTCTCTTTGACCTAAAGATTTGTATCTCCACACCTTCTTGGGTAACCTTTTATCCAAAATCCTCTCCAAGTGCGCTTAACATATCTATTTACTCTTTTGAATTCTCATGTGTATCTTAAACATATTTAAGTGCTTCCGGATATCGTCATTGTAGAACCTAGCTAGTTATATAGATAATCTTTCAGAAACGCATTTCCGATGCTTGAATTCTGCTCATATGCTTTGTACTAAGCATCCACGTCTCAGAAACATAAACTAAAACCGGTACGATCATAGTTTTATAAAAGTTTATTCTTTTTTCTTTCCTAGCCTTTTTCGTCAATGTTCACCGTATTGTTTCACATATTGTCTGAAAGTTGTTCAGCTTATAATCAATATCCTGATCGATATCATACGTAATGTCACTACCCAGGTAACAGAAACGAGATACCTGCTCTATTAACTTGTTATCTATAACTATTTTCTTAAGGACTGGTTTTTCCCTAAGCCATAGATTTGGTCTTCTCTGGAGAAATCCTCATGTTGCAGTCTGTATACGGTTCTTTGTAGCTCATATTCTGTTATGTTGTATAGTAACCTGGGCATCAGCGAATAGCTTTGTATTTAAGTTTGCGTTATCCACCGTAATCCCTGGATTAACTTCTACTTACCATTTCCTTATTGTATAATATATATATATTAAACAGCGTAGGAGAAAAACTGTAACCCTGGTACACCTTGATTAGTATAAATCTCTTCCTATGATTTATCACCTATATCTAAGTCCTGTAATTAAACACCAAGGTGTTTGGAGTAACCTGTTTTACTCATGGTACTCCACAGAAGCGATCTTTGACTAAATCGAAAACTTTTTCTTAATCAATGAAGTTATGAAGGTCCATAATCAATGCCTCTTTTCAGTCAATATTTTTAGAACAAATATTGAATCTTCCATTGCGAAATCCTAACTTTTCCTTCAGTAACTCATCCGAGATATTACGTAGCTGTTCATTTATAATTTTCCCATTAATTTTATACGTTGTATTAAATGAACTAATATCTGTATAATTCGAAGCTATAAAAAGCTGTCACTATAAAAAGAAATAATCTTCTTTTTATAAAGAAGGGAAATACTTTTCGCTGACCTCCACTCATCTGGAATTGTAAAGCGCATCCAGCTCATCTTAAACAAGTGCAATAAACTAAACTTTAAAAATTTATTAAAGTGTTAGTACTGAATTTATTCCACCTTTCGGGTTTTCAAATATAAAATGGCTTTTATATAGAAAAGAAATTTACTAGTATCAAATATAGATTTAAAAAGAAATGAAGTAATTCTTAAAAACTTAAGTACAGAGTGTAACTTCTTAGCCGCAAAAAATGGACCACATGGAAAGTAAAAAACGATTCGTTTTGTAAGTGGTTTACGTAATGCTACTGGAAAATGCTAAAAATAAGATGTTTGTAAGATAAAATACGAAATAAATGGGTAAAAATGGAAGAGAAATTTGTAGAAAATTCTTGTAAAAAGAAGAGCCAAGTAATATTAAGACATCCAGAGTGAATTTTACTATAGAAGTGTAATGGGTAAAAATTAAAGGAAGAAAAAGATTATAGACATATATTTAAAATGTATAAAATGAAAGAATTTTTGGTCATAAAAACTGACAAGAAGTGCATTTAATCATTCAGCCTTCATTATCACTTTTTTTTATCAAGCATAGTAACAAAAGTTTTTATTTTTATATGACTGCCCAAAAGGAGTGTAATGTGTTTAGGATGTACGTGTATGTATGTTTGTTTGTTCCACCGTAGCAGCTTATCGGCTGAACCGATTTATATGTATGACCCTGCGTTGAAATCCTTACCTTACCGGGAATGTCACAGGCTGTATATATATATATATATATATATATATATATATATTGTTAAAGAAATTAAAAAAATTATAGTACATTCAAATAACGCAGCAAAATCAATACGTCGAACGAAATGAACGATGTTACTTCTAACATATAGACAACGGAAAGTTTATAGTACGTGGGCATTTTAACCCAAGTTAAATATTTTAACCAAGTCATACTGGCATGAAGCCTTTACGGATCTAATGACTATAGCCCGAAATTTAGGGCTGCGAACTTCTACATTACACTGTTGTGTAATGCACTGTAGTGATCTGCACTGGCCGGACATCCTATTTTTTTGTTTTTAGTTTTTTGCAGTCGTGTTTTTAATTATTATCAGATTTAAAATTTGTTTAAGTTTTATTTAACGTGGGAAATATTAGAATCATTAATTTAATCACGTAAAATTATTAAACTGGACAAAGGAGTTTAATAAGTGACTCATTATAAAAAGCCTAGAATATTTTTAAATTTAAAAAAAATAACTGAAAAAAAAATTGGAGGATGAAACAATAAAGACTGGTGAAGTGTTTTGCGTATAGATATTTCATTTTTTTTAAAATTATAAAATTAATTATAAAAGTTAATGCAACGTAAGAAAGATAAAACTATTCGGAAAGTATGTGAGTATTTATCAAATCATGCAAGCAAAACGTAGTTAGAATAGTTGAATCATATTTTCATCTAGGCAGTATATTTCCATAAAGGATGATTGAATAAATTAACATATCAATACTTTTAGAAAAATAGAAGGATATTCTATGCACTGTTTATTATAAATATTAATTTTATAAATTTAATGTTCAAATAGGCATTGTTTTATTATCGAATTATGTTTATTTTTAATTCCATCTAAGTAAAAGCCTGCCACTCTTATGTACAATCCTCTGATTAATGGTGTCACTAATCAAAATTGCTTTCCTTCAGAGTAATGATGTTCACTAATTAGAAAATCCTTTTAGTTAATATAGCGAACGTATCGATCTAAATATATAAAAGTATGTTAATTTGATTGACATGCCGGTATACAACAAAATGTTTGGATCATTAAATAAAGTAACGCACTTCACTTCTTGATTTCCTTAATAAGCCTAACAAGGGATGATCGTTATCTCAAAAATGACTACGTCAGTTTTAAGAATAATATAAATTTCATATCTTTAGAAGATCTAAAATACATACTAATATTTGCAAATTATTTATTAATAAAAATTATGTTTTTTTTTTCAAAATTAAAAAAAAACAAACCGAACTCATAAATTAACCGGACTGTAGATTTTATGTTTTATAAATGGAGCACTGACATAAAGAAAATTTAGTTCAATATATCAATTTACACTTTTCTGAGATATGTCTTTAATAATAAAAAGGCATAAATTTCATTTTTGATTATTTTAATGTCCACAAAATTTTTTTGAGATTATACAATTTAACTGACTTAAATTGTGTGAAGATTCACAATCTGTGAAGTCTAAAGGATAATAGTAACTTAAATATTAATATAAAATATAGTAAATTACGTATTAAAAATTGAAGAATTTTATAATTTAGGAAATAAAACTGAAAAGGACATACTGCGTAATTTAAAACAGAAAATACAAAAAGGAAGAATTTTTGCACACAAGAATGTTAGATTTAAAAAGAAATTTAAAAAAATGTTCGTAAATACCAGGGAAACACAGACAACACAAAACTATAATGGCAAGATTTTTTTAAACAGGATGTTATAAAAGAAGAAAAACATTAGAAAATTAGGCGACTGATAAAGTTGTAAATGATCAGGTTTTAAGGCGAACTGCTGGGAAAAGAAAGATTATGATAAATTCTTAAAAGAATGAAAACAAGGTCGGCAAATCATATATACTAGGATAATTATTATAAAGACTAATTATTATGTATTTACTACTTACTCTTTTCTAATTTTTTACGTAAAGCACTTTCGAAGAGATCTATGGTTCATCAGAACATACTCGTATAAAATGTGTTTAATTAAAAAACACAACCTGAAAGATTATATGAATTTTATGTCGTCAGCGATTGAGACTGGTAAAGTACTCTTTATATTGTAATTTTTATATGTTTTCAATTTAACCAACATGAATTTACATAAACCAATGAAGCAGAAATTTCTACGAAAGCGTTTAGATTGAAAAGAATCATAAGATAATTTTTTTTTTTTATAAATAATAATTATATTTTGGATGTAATTTCCCAGACAATTAGTTCCAGATTTTGTAAAGTGATTAAAAAAGTAAGAGTACAAAATAACAAAAGTGGATGATAAAGATTAATATATATATATAAACAAAGTAAATGAGAATGAAAAGTAAAAGAAATAATGGGAAAAAGATGAAAAAATTTACTAACCAATCGAGAAAGCTAATATAGCCTAAATGTAATCTATTTAACAAAATTCATCTCCATACAATAATAAAAAATTGTTTTAAAGAAATTGAAATGAAATTTAATTTACTTATACATTACATTGTAGCAATAAAATTTGAAAAGCCTTCTTTTTCAAACTTATGAAAGAAAAAAGAAATCAAATCATTTATAAACTTAAACAAATATCGAAAATGTTAACAATGTAATATTAAATTATATTAGATAATTTTTCTTCTTTTTCCTACGTATTATTTATTTTACGTTATATTTTTCTTCATTTTAAGATATACCAAGTTCAGATATAAATTTTATAACTTATATATACATATATATTTCTACAGAACTACATTCTTCTTCTATGGACTTCTATTTTTTTTTTCAAAAAAGAAAAAATGTACTTTTGTAAATGCGCTGGAAAACGAAATAAAATAAACTCATTTTTTAAATAGCAGCTCTCGACTATTTCAAAGAACAGGAAAAGATTGCTTTTATAAACATCAGAAAAAGCAAAATTGAGATCTACAGAATATATTATTCATATGTAAATATTATATGTGTTGGAAAATTGAATCAAATGGGAAATACAGATGGAAGGTTCTGGTGGGAATGTTAAGAGGGTGGGGTACGTGCGATAGATGGGTCGGGTAAGTTTTTTTCGGGTAGTGGGTGATGAACATGGGTGAGGTGGAGATTTAACGTGAAAGGGTTCTTTGCAGTAACGTTGAAAATATTGCTTCATTTTTTTATCTTAATATATTTCTTTCAACAAATACTACAAACTCAGGGGCTACAACACAAATGTTAATATGAAAGATAAGCAAGAAATTTTTGTATAAATGTGTGTATGTATAAAACATTTCTTTTATAATTTCTAATCTAAATATTATACCAACAATCTTGATATACATATATATATATATATATATATATATATATATATATATATATATATGTATAAAATAAATAAAAAAGAATTAATAATCCATATCTTTGTAAAATCTTATTTCATTTTACTTTACCCAATATCTTTTTATACGAGTACATGAGCTGTATAGGTTTTTTTGTGAAAAATAAAACATGAAAATACTTTAGTAATACAAAATATCGCTATTATTAATATTAATGCTATTCAATTACATTTGGAGTCTTTATAAAGGCAAGCCAGTAAAATAAAATTGGTTTTGATTTTTTATATCCATATTTTCTTATAAAAGAAGTTTTTTTTTTAATTTACAGATAAAAATAACATATTTCAAATAGTCAACTAGCACTATAAAACAGATTTAACTAAATGTCAGCACCAATATTTTCAATTATTTCTATAACTTTTTACATTTATTAAATATATGTTTTTATGTTAAAAGAAATATTGAAATAACTGTCACTAACGTTAGAAAATGTATCTGCAAGTTTTATTGTAGAAAATTGAAGCTACAATACAAGCCAATATTTTTTAGACAAAATTTCGAGAACGTAGTGTCAGTCCTATTGTATGCATTCCTCGTATCGAAAATAAAGATTTTACGTGGCACTTTGCAACAACTCTATGGAAATTTCGCGAATTTCCTCTTGAATTCTGATTTTCAACTCCGAGATTGTTATTAGTTGAGTGTTGTACACTTTTTTCTTAAAGTGGTCTCGCAAAATGAAAGCCGCATACCAATAATTCCGGTAAATTTGGAGTACAAGGAACTGTGTCACAAACTGTGAGATTAATGGTCAGCAAAGAGCTATCGAACGGTTGTCATTAATGTTCTTTCATTACGGGCCGCCGCACCATCTTGCTTAAACCACGGATTATCCATCTCAGAGAATTTTGGAGTTGTCCTGTCAAAAAATTTTCAAGCATTGAAACATATCGAGCTGACGTCATAATTGTTACATTCCTCCCGTAACTTCAAAGATTTACGGCTCCATCAAGCCGCGTAATGATAAGTACATCAAACGATAACTTAGGGCTATGTAAAGGCTGTTTCTGTTATTCATGAAGGTTACGGGGACCAATATTGGCAATTCCGTTTGTTGACGTATCCATTAATTTGTAAAATGCGCTTCATCCGACGTCCACAAATTTTCAATGAAACCAGGGTAGTCGTTGATCTTTTCCATACTTTTTTCATAAAACTGCTGCTGGTGGTCCGTTGGCTTCAAATGTTGCATAATTTTCATTTTGTATGGATGGAATTGTAACTTCTGGTGGAGTATTCGTTAAACGGTTATCGGGTGAGGCGCAAAGTTGATGCGTGTTTACGAGCAGAACATCGAGGACGAAAACCAAACAGCTTCAATATTCTCTGGGTTCTCTTAATTCTTTGAGCTCTTAACAGTTTCTTCTTTAAAGCTAAACCCGTCTCCTCAAAATATCATGTTTTGATCGCATGGCAAGATGGAACGCGATCATGACGTCCTAAATTGTAGTGACGCCGAAAATCACTGCAAACAGCAGTCAAACTATCATCACTGTTTTAGTAATACACACACACACATATATATATATATATATATATATTATGTCGGTTTACTTTTAAATAAGCATTGATCTTCATTTGAAGCTGCATTCCGTCTGCCCAGTGTAGAAAATTCTTCAGTTAGAGCAACAGCTGTTTCCCGAGAAAGACGATAACAATTTACTGAAGATAATCCCAAAATTGACGGAAAGGTACGTGTTTTGTATTAAAAGCCGATCCACATCAGTGTGTCAGAAATATTTTACGTCAGTCAATATCTCACTTAATTGAATATCAATAAATGTTTTACGTTTGCCTTCGTTCGTCTAGTATTTATAATACTACTTTGAAACATCAAATATTTTTAAAAAATACAAAGAAAATCGCCCTTATCGTCTACGTCTTACATCCAAGAACCTAGAAGCAATCGACAAAATCGAGTTAGCAACTGTGTCGTTTGCGATAACATTAGTAATTAAAACATTATTATAATTAATCAAAAGACGACCCAAAAATGTTGTACAAGACATATTAGCATCCTCTATAAGCTTGTATGTAAGGTGATCTAGGATTTACTTGCGTGCGTTTCGGAAGACTAAAATTATTAATTAATTTTTTTCAGTTATTTATTTCATTATTCCATTTTTATATTTTAAACTTGATGATAATAGTAATAAATTAATTTTGATGATGATAAATAATATCATATGAATCAATAATGTTTAAAAGGTACTATTGAGAAATGATTCTTAATTATTTAATAATTTAGCCTAAGTTTTGAAAATATGTAAATTTTGTAACTACAATCCGTTATCTTTGTTTTGTTCATAAAATTTTAGTTGAAATTCTCAAGTTGGAATTTACAGATTTTTTTTGTAATGGTGATTCTTTTAATAAAACTTTTCGGATCAGCGTATTTTGTCTTCTTGTAATTTTTTTTCTTACATTATGAAAAACGTCAGGCTTTTCTTTTCATAAAATATTATTAATTCTGTGGTTGCCATGATTTCATTTAAGTACGTACTTTTTAATTTTTCTCTTTTTAAAAGTCCAAATAAAATATGTTTTTTTTTTTTTTTTAAAAAAACTTTGAGCCAGAAAATATCCGACCATTTTTTGTAAATTTTGTGAAGTTTTACACGACATTTAGCTTTAAGTCACTACAAAAACGTATGCTGATAACTCTTAGTGCACATTCTCATAAGTAGTTTTATTTTATTCTTTTTATATGCTGATGTTAATCTTTCGTTTACAATTTTTTCCGCAGAACTTTGTTAAAATAGTTTCACTCAAAAACATCCGCTTCTCGCTAAACCTTTTTCCAAAGGTTAATTGACACCGATTCAAAATCTATTCTTATTTTCCTTGCAGTACATGGTATCATTATACAAATAATTAAGATATTAATAAAAATTTTAATTTTTATTAGGCAAGGACACGAAAGTCTAAAATAAAACATAATGATAGTCTCAATAGAATTTAAACCTGCATGTAGTAAATACTGAGCAAAAAACAGTTACGGACTGAAGTCCGTAACTCATTCATAAATCATCCGTCCGTAATTCATTTCACGAATTGTAAGTGGACGTAAGATGAGTGAATCCTTAAGAATGTCTTTTCAAGAATGATTTAGGCGCTGTAACCAATTTGTTCCACTTAAGAAGGTAAAGAAAAATCCATAACAAACAACATATTTCTATTATCGTCGTAAACAACACAGACTCGACAATATTAGTTTGAATTGCGAGAATAATAGATGAATAAAAAGCTGGAAACTTTAACGGTTTCCGCTTGACAGAAATTTATTTCAAACACGCCATTGGGTTTTTTAATATTAATGATTTTAATATTTTTACTTATAATTAAATAAAATATGAACTACAAGTAAGAAACGATTTTGGAAATCTATTTTAGATAACAAAAATAATAATAAATTTTATACATCGGTTTCTAAAGAGTGTTCCTAGTAATTCTGGGGATATTTCACTATATATAATGCAATAATCTTAACTCAATTAAAAAATAACCCCACCGAATATTTAAAGGAAAGATTTTAATTAAATTTCTCGCGTTAATATAAAATCTGTTTAGTGATATAAGAAGAAAACTAGGAAAACTAGTTTTCCTATGAAAACTAGGAATTTTTGGCAACCGTCAGTAGTTACGAAGAACATATTAGAATTTATACTGACGGTTCTAAAACCGAACATGGTGTTGGATGCTCCATATATGTAAATGGAGAAGCCCACTTTTGGAAACTGCCAGATATGGCCAGTGTCTACATGGCAGAACTTACTGCAATTCAGCAAGCTCTTCGCTACACTTAACACTATTGCGAAGAGAGAGTGCTAATATGTTCCGATTCTTTAAGTGCACTTGTTGCAATTCGGAACAAGAACATTAAGGATGTCCTAATTGCAAACATCCTGTCCATTTTATACGTTCTAAATCAACGAGGACAGCGATGCGTATTTGTATGGACTCCAGGGCATGCTGGTATTACAGGTAATGAAATCGCAGACTAAGCTGCCAGAAAAGCAACAATCTGTGATGATTTGGATGTATTTCCTGTAAGAGTAGTAGATGTTAAAAACCGTCAAACTAATATAGTAAGAAGTAAATGGAGTACTGATTGTAGGAGCTTAAATACAAAATTAAACTCAGTGAAAACTTCTCCATATAAATGGAAAAGCGACGCTAAGTTGACTCGCCGTGAACAAGTAGCTGTGACCAGACTTAGAATCGGTCACACGCGATTAACAAATTCATATTTGTTAACCGGCGAAGAGAGATCAATGTGCGGTGTTTGTAATAAAACACTGACAATCAAGCATCTAATAGAAGAGTGTACAATATATAAGGACCTCAGAAAGAGGTTCCGTCTAAGAAATGATATTACTGCTGATCTGGATAATGGAAATGAAGAAAAGATAGTTGATTATTTACACGCCAGTGGACTTCTTAGAAGTCTATAAAAGTGAGAAATTTAAAGCTGTGATAAAGAGTCTCTGAGAGGTAGTTTCATTTATATATGGGAGTCTCGAAGCGTGGCACGTTTAGTGACGGGAGGTAGCCCTCTTGCCTAGGTCACCCTGGCTCGTCTGCATTCAAGAGCAGTGAGTCGGGGTGTGTCTTATGATGGCATGGGGAACCCTCAAGGGTGGACTGAGGGCGCGAGGCGATGGGTGAGCGTGGTGCATGCCTGTAGTCTATTTATAAGGAGTCAACTGCCACGGCACCCTGGCGCGACTGATATACTGCTCAACGGCGGTTCTGGTCGCCCCGAGGGTGCTTAAACAAACTATAAACGAGACACGTAGAAGAAAGAAATGGTATTGATATCTTGTATTTTAATTTCATGGTCTTTTGAGAACCTTATCTCAAATTTTAATAACGGGGACCTTTACACCCCATAAGTGTTGTTTTTGTGATTAATGTTTCTGTGTAGATTGTGCTTTTAAATAAAATGTAAGGGCCCTTTACACCCTTACATATGACGATCCTGATGGTGATACTAATTCCTTTTAAAGAATGTGACGAGGGCTAATGACCTTAGCAGTCGATGCCCGTAAAAATACATAAAAAAAAAGAAGTAAAATAATAACTGCGAAATCGGGTAACGTTTATCCGTTACAGAGTACAAACTAGAAATACAGTCTGATAATTTAATACCTATTTTCACGCATAATTTTAGCGTTCTATTAAAACAATACATATACAATACATATTAAAACAATATACAGCCATATGGGCAGCTGTTTATCAATCCATTTGAATATATGAAGTGTCATTTTGTTTAGGATAAAAGCTCAATAATTTATCTAATAAAGCATTATTCGATAAAACTAATATTTACGGAGCTATTAATTGATAAAAAACATTATATGGCCGTCATTTTAGAATTTTCAAAGGTAAAATTTCCAAACTTATTTATTTTATACAAGGTGTTGTTGGTTACGCCAACATAAAATTTCATTAAATCTCTCAAACCGTTTTTAAAATATAAAAGCGTTTTATATCTATATTGAAGAAACATAAAATAAGTAAGAAGAAAAATAAAGCGAAATAGGACATTTATCAACAAGACGTTTTATGTTTATTTTGATGCCTTGAATCAGTGCCGTAAGTTTGCCCAACACCACTCTGGGCATTCTGTCAGAGAAAAAAAAAATACCGTGATGCCCACTTGTCTGATGGGGTTGAAAATCTGGGCAAAACTGGGATATATATACAGGTTATTCCAAATTTCAAAGATTCCAAAGTCTCATGGGGATAACTCTCATGACAGTTCTAAGGTTCAAATCCTAGCAAAGACAGTTATTTTATACAAATTTGAATACTAGACCGTGGATACCGGCATTCTTTGGTGGTTGGGATTCAATTAAACACACGTCTGAGGAATGGTCGACCTGAGACTGTACAATAATACACTTCATTTAAATTCATAGATATTATCCTCTTTCATCCTTTGATGTAATATCTTACGGTGGTTACGAAAGCTATATAGAAAAAGAAAAGAAAAAGCAAGCCCCATGGGGATTTTCTCCTGCCCACGTATGAGTGTTTCGATAATTAACAATACCATTTCTTATAAAACAGGATTTATCAGTAATTAGAATATTACTTAGGAAATCGGGATGATGTACACATTCTCTAATTAACCATCGACAGAATTTTTTCCGTTTATCAAAATCAGGTGGTAATAACAGTTGTACACTGTGATATGGAATGGGTATAAACTTTGATCCCGTAACGTTCGCCACATACTTGATTGCAGAACATGAAGGCGATGTGATAACCTTCTGGTGCTTGAGGTGGGAGATAATTGTACCCCAGTCAATATTGCTTCTTCAGCGTCGACATTTTTCACAAAACGTTCGTGACCAGCATCGAAGCGTTGTGATTTAAGCATACCTGTTTCTCGAACTCGCCTCTCCAAAGCCTCAAATGTTTTACGATCTGGTACTTTTCGATCTGGACAAATTTCCAGTATTCAAGCACAGCAGCCTTTGTTTTTTTACTATAAAATTAACAACATATCCGTCAACTCTCCAAATGAAAATAAATTTGTGTTAACACCTGTTGTAATTGACTGATCGAAAATAAAAGTACAAATACTGCTCAAATGAGTATTCAAATGCTAGACACCGAACTTAATTGTTGATCAACTGTTATTACCAACCTTTGAAAAAATACAAAAAATAAATTTGTTTTAGAAGGATGTGCTTCAAACTTATTTTATAATTTTTAGCATTTGTATGTAAATTGTTCTGTTTAAAATCTTACCACTTTTCCGATCCAGTTTGTGTGTTTTGTTTCTAATAAAGTTGAACTTCTCAAATTGTTTAATTTTAATAAACATTATTTACATCAATTTTCTCAGCATGAAATTCTATACAAAGTTGCTTAGAAACTTTCATTTGTTTAATGGTGAATTAGCAAATTTATTTTATCCCAAACCCAAAAGTGTATTTTCCGACAAAATCTTTTCGTGTTTTACCCCGTTATTTTTTAAAACTTAAGTAACATAAAGGTCTGAGACCACTTTTGCAAATTCTTAGATCAAAAACCATAAGGAAGCACCAAATCTACCCCTCGCTTTTTACTCCAAGAATTTTAGAACAGTTTAATTTCACAGAGGGAGCAGAAAGCCGGGCTAAATGTTTCGCGAACTGAAACTCTCTAACGAACCGATTTCTAACCAGTGTTTATATGAACCTGTTTTCTTATTTTTGGGTACAGAATCTTCTCCGGAAGGATTGCTGTGCAATTTGGAATCACTCAGTATATACAGACTAATTTATGTGCCAAATTTCAACTTTTTAGTTAACGGATTTTTGGAAATAAGAGGTGAAAACCGTTTAGAAATAGTGTTAAATATCCTCCCATCCCTAATATCAACTGATCTAAAATTATGGAATTTTAAACAAAATTATCGTATTAAAGATTAATTTTCTACTACCACTATACAAAAATTTAAA